>NW_026691514.1:0-87681 GCF_020826845.1 Diceros bicornis minor
AATTTTAGAACATTTTCATCACCCCCAAAAGAAACCCTGTACCCTTTAACAGTCACTCTCCACTTTCCTCAACCTTTCTCTCTCTCCCTACCCTAGCCCGAGGCAACTACTAATCTACTTTGTGTCTGTGTGGGTTTCCTATTCTGGACATAGCATATAAATGGTTTCATATATGTGATATTTTGTGACTGGCTTTTTTTACTCCCATAATGTTTTCAAAATTCATCAGTGTTGTAGCATGTATCAGTACTTCATTCCTTTTTAGGGCAAAGTAACATTCCATTGTATGTGTACACCATATTTTATTTATCCATTCATCAGGTGATGGACATTTGGGTGGTTTCCACTTTTGGCCATTATGAATATTGCTGCTATGAAATTTTGTGTACAAGTTTTTGTGTGACATGTTTTCATTTTTCTTGGACATTATGGAATTGCTGAGTCATATGCTAACTCTATGTTTAACATTTTGAGGAACTGCCAGTCTGTTTTCCAAAGTGACTGCATTATTTTGTATTCCTACCAGCAAATTATGAGGGTTCCAATTTCTCTACATTCTTGTCCATACTTGTGATTATCTGTCTTTTTGATTATAGCCATTCTAATGGGTGAGAAGTGGTATATCATTGTGGGTTTTTTTTTTTTTGCCTTCCCTGGTTACTAATGTTGTTGAGCATCTTTTCATGTGTTTATTGGCAATTTGTATTTATGTTATTTGGAGAAATGTCTGTTAAGATACAGTGTCATTTTTTAATTGGGTTATTTGTCTTTTTATTATTGTATTGTAAGAGTTCTTTATGTATTCTGAATATGAGTTCCTTATATGATCTGCAAATTTTTTATGCCATTTGGTAGACTGTCATTTCACTTTCTTGATGGTGTCATTTGAAGCACAGAAGTTTTCCATTTTGATGAAGTCTAATTTATATGTTTTTTCTTTGGTTGCTTGTGTTTTTGCTGTCATATCTAAGAAACCATTGCCTAATCCAGGGTGATGAAGATTTATGCTGATATTTTCTTCTAAGAATTTTATAGGGTTAGCTCTTATGTTTAGGTCTCTGATCCATTTTGAGTTAATTTATGTATATAGTGTGAGGTAGGGATCCAACTTGGTTCTTTGCATGTGAATATCCAGTTGTCAAAGTGCCATTTGTTAAATCTCCAGAGTAATTTTTTTCTTTTTTTTTATTGTGGCAAAATATACATAACATAATATTTACCATTTTAACCATTCATAAGTGTACAGTTCGTTGGCATTAAATGCATTTACAATGTTGTGTAACCATCACCACTGTCTATACCCAAAACCTTTTCGTCATTCCCAACAAAAACTCTCTACCCCTTAAACAATGACTCCCCCTTCTCCCCACGCTCCAGCTCTTGATAACCTCTATTCTGTCTTCTGTCTCTATGAATTTGCCCATTTTAGGTACCTCATATAAGTGAAATTATACAATATTTACCTTTCTGTGTCTAGCTTATTTCACTAAATGTAATATCCAAGGTAATTTTTGTGTTTCATTAATGTGATGTTTCTCTTTCTTCCTGCTGGTTATTTTGTCACCTACCTGATGATCTTCATTTATCCAGTCATATTAATGTGATGGATGATCTGATTGTATCTTACGTGGTCTCACTTAAGTGTCTCAGTGTCTTAAGTGGTCTGCCCCCACACCACCTCAACAAGAGGTGAGGGAGATGGGATTAGGAGTTTTGTCTCTCAGGGATCAGACCCTCATCATTCTTGCCAAATGCCAGAATGTGAAGGGGAAACTTTGAGGAGGCTCTTGCCTACACTGGAAGCATTAACTTGCGCCAGTCAGTTTGTTCAGTATATTAAGAGAAAAACTTGGTTTTATTGCTGACTGTGGTTCTCTGTGTGGGGCATGAGGCTGGCCACTGTGGCCTTTCATCAGTTCTGTGTCACACCCCACTTCTCCCATCTGCCCTCCATTGTGCCTGCAAACCAGGTGCCCCTCTGGGGCCCCTCTATTCGGTGGATCAACTCCCACACCTGTGGCAGCATTTTGGTGATACTCTAAGTGGTATAGTTTGGCATATATGGGCTTCCTCTGCTCTGCTTTATGCATTAATGCACTTCCATTTGCCGTCTCTTATACTAGAAATGTGCTGAAATATCTTATTTGATGTTTTCTCTTCATTGCTGTGGCATTAGTTTTTTTAATTTATTATTAACATCTTTATGGTCATTTCTGTGGGGTCTGAGGAGGAATGAGAATTGAGTGCATGTGCTCACTTTGCTCTCTGGAACTAGAAACCTAAGCCTTACCTCCTTGCTTGAGTCTTATCTCATTGTTTCTGTGAGTGTTTTGTTCTCCAGCTACCCTCTATGCTCCACAGATCTGGGCTGATAAACCTAACACTGGGATTTAAGCAGAGTAAATGTTCATTAAACAGTTGTGATGACCCCAAGTAGATGCAAACCAAGTAAATTAAACGCCAAAATTATTCATATTATCTGATAAAGAAATATTTGAAAGAAAATAATTAACCCCAACCTGTTAATTAGTCTGTCCTTTATTCTTATAAATAGGGTAACAATGCCTGCTCTTCTTGCTCCCACTTTCCTATGTCACATTTGATTTAGAGAAGATAAATTATACAAAAGACCATATTATCCAATCATCCTATAAACAACTCCCTGGAAACAAGTCATGTGGGTTTGGCAGCTGTGCCACTAAGCCTGCTTTCCTATAGCTCTTTACGCACTCCATGTTACAACACTTGTCACACTGTCGTAGTTGTGGCCTGGCAAGGCTCCTCACGGTAGAGAATGTGTCTTATTCTTCTTTGTGTTCTATCAGCCTAGTCTGGTATTTGTCAGGGCAAGAGAAAGGAAATGAGAGAAATAAGAATAGCCACTATTGATTGTGCTCCTACGGTATGGGTATTTTATATGTATTGTATGTATTATATCTGATTTTAACACTTTTCTGAAATATATATTATTATACCCATTTTGCAAATAGCTAACATGAGTCTCAGAGGTTAAGTAATTTTTCCAAGGTCACACAGTTGTCCAAGTGGCATAAACCAATATGAAGGTGTTACCTGAAGAAGAAAGGGGGAGGGGATGTCAAGCATTTGGAAGCAATGATTTTTGTAATGGTGTGGAGGAATTAACAAAGGAAATAGCTTATTAACTGAACAGGCTGGCTCAATATTACACCACAGAAAAATAGTTGCACCTGTGCCTTAGCACACTGAGAGGGCTGTGGAAATGATCTGAAGAATTAGATGCAGAGATGTCACCTCATGGGGTTGATCATGTTAAAAGGGTCTGTTAGCTTCTTTCTTCTTCCCTATTAGCACTAGGATGAGACCAAGTCCACAGTCTAATAATTAGTAATTTTATTAGGGATTTTCTTCTTCCTTGTCCAAAGGAAAACACTTTCAGGAGGCTAGCAAGCTTCTTTGAGTGTTTACTCTCCCTCTCCTTTCAACCCTAACTTGTTGTCGGTAGATGTTCATCGTTTTCTGTTGCCTCAGTAATTCTGGTGCTGACTACCTACTGATTATCTGTCGATGAGACTTTCGTTGTTCGCACTGCAGTGACTCTGCCATGTTAACATCAGATAATGGTTTCTTGAAGGCTGTGTTTGTTTCCAGCCTTTGCTGCTCATTCATATCTGGAAGAGATTTGACTGGTGCAGAAAGTGTAAGCAGCAGACCATGTACATTTCACTGATTCTTTGTATTCTACATTGCAGTTGTCCACTGGGGATAAGGTGACCCTACAGAGGACATCCATTTATAGCAACCAGGGGTAGGTTTCTGGAGTTGTAGAGCAAATGGACTTTCTTTTGAAATGTGTATTATACTAATCAAAATACAGAAGATTAGTGGTTAAATAGGAAAACACACTTCATACCTTTTTAAATGTTTGCAGGATTCTGTCTGAAACTAACATATTTAACAGGCAGTAGCATAAGACCAGCCAGGAATTGGGTTTCTTTTCTTCATTTTTAAACCAACTTGAGAAAATTTGATGTTGTTTCTTGAAATTGATGTTGAATGCAACAGAATTTTTACATAAATAAGCCATTCTAACATCAAAGGACGAGTCACAGAAAAAAAACCACTATGATATGAAAATGCTGTGTTAATATTCAAGAATATAAATAGGAGAGATTCCATATTGCTAGACCTTCTGCCTAGCAAAACAGTGTAGAGCACAGCCTCTGGAGGCACAGTATATGGGTTTGAATCCAAGTTTGGGCAAGTTGGTTAACCTCTGTTATGCCTTAGTTTCCTCGCATGTAAAATCAGAATAATACTCAAGAGTTGTGAGGATTAAATGAATTAATACAGGTAAAGAGCTTAAAACAGCTCCTAGTTTGTAGTTAAGCACTCAACAAATGTTAGCTATTATTAATATTTGCATTTTGATAGTTCCAATGCAGACGTGGTAGTTAATCGAGGTGCCCAGTAGTTAATGAAAAGAAAAGGTACAAGGTTGTGTTGCTATTGAACATGGCTTATGGTAGAATTTGAAACGATGAGCAGAAAGTTCTTGGGAGGCCAGGGTTGAGGCTTAGTTCTTTGCCAGAGTGTGGGTAATGCAGATGATGGAGTAAAGGGATGTTCAAGGAGGGCAGGACAAAGGAGTCTAGTGAGAAGGTAAAACAGTGTCAGTGGATGTGAAAGTGTGGAGAATTTTGACTTTGAGACGGTGATTCAAGAAGGCTTTTGACTACCTTGTTGGCTGGGAGGAACAGCACAGCACTGGCAGAAATTCAGGTGCTGGTCTTCAGACCTCGCACGATTCACCCGCAGTGTAATCTGGGGAAGGTCTCCTAATGTATCTGGAGTGTAGTTCTCTAATCCATAAAATTATTTGGCTGGGTTTGATTCGTAAATCTCTTTCTAGCACTTCTGTTGCTGGCTTCCATGATCCAGGTTGTTGGTGACCTTTGAGTGATTTTAGTGGATAGTGTGCCCAGAAGGCAGATTGTAGGGAGTTAAAGAGCGATTAAATGGTGGAAGACCATCTGCTCAGGAAGTGAGTTTGCTGCAATCCAAGAAAGGGTATAAACCTCTCCTAATTTAGTAGATTTGTTATATAGCAATCCTGCAACATGAACCTATACCGATGTCCCTCTTTTATTCTTGTTTCAAATCTATTCACAGTTCTTAAAGGTTTATTAATCTTTGACCATTTAAGTAAATTTTGCACGTGGCTCAGTTTTATTTGGTTCACTTCGTTCTAATGCTCTCAAATAGTTTAACCCATTTGAGACATAATTTCTACTTAAAGAGTTAAAAGAAAACATCTACTTCATTAGTTTGGCAAAGAAAGAAAGTGTTTTTGAGGAACCAGAAAGCCAAATTTATCTATAGGCATGGGAGTGAATTTGAGCACTGAACAGACATTCTTATGATTATCATAATAAAACAGAATAAAATAGTTAAGGCATCAGAACTGCTTCTGAAAGCCTAGGCTGCATATGCGACAGCTACACAGAGGTTCTTTTCAGGTAATACTGTCTGCAGTCTTTAAGGGAAATGAAAGTCTCCTGTCAACTAGTATTTATACCAGAGCCAATGAAGATTAAATGCCTTGATCAGAAATATCCAGAACTGAGAAAAGTTAAATTGGAAGTAAAAAAAAAATGAGCTTAAAGACATTTAATAGCATCCTTCTAATTAACCCACTGAACTTATTAAAATTAGAAGTTCCAATAATAGGCATGAGATATAATGAAATATTTCACGTACAAGATGAAGACTTCTTATAGTTATGGCTGAAATGTAAAAGAGGAACAACAGATTCAAATAAGAAAGCAAGGTTTATGGTCCAGAATAAAGATGTACAAGGAATATTATGATCTAGTATTGTTTTACCGAATCTACTACAGGTCTCAATTTGTGCCCCTGCTCTGGTCCAACCCACTGAGCCTGCCTATATTCCTGGCATTTTACTCTGAGAAAAAAAATCATATTTATTCATAAATATAAATAAATCTAGAAACTTACCTGGGACTTCCCTATTTCCTTCCCCCTTTTTGTTCTTATTTTGAATCTATTAACAGTTTTTAAAGGTCTGTTGAACTTTGATGAAAAACCTATCCTATTTAGTCCTATTCTAACCCCCTCTTATTTAATGAGCCATATTGTAAAGAGCTGCCCTCTTCTAAACCAGAGGACTGGGCCTTGGGAGCCCCTTCTTCCCTGAGGTGTGACGTTCTCTCATAAGGTTCTTAGAGAGTTCCATGTATTTTTGCCATCATACTGGTGAACACAATATGAGTAATTTTGGTCAGCTACTTGAAGCAGTATTTTACATTTATGGCATAATTATCATGATAGATCAGATCATGTGTGTTGAAGCATCCTTGAAAGAATTGTTTCACATTTGTCGTTTTCAGTGAACCCAAACTTTAAATCTGAGAAGTAGACTAGCACATTTCATATGTCAATTAAAATGGATTGATCTACTTTGACAGTCTTTGGAGAAAAGGCCAATAAGAAAGGAATTCTTTTTAATCATAAGAGCTTATTTTCCAAGCTGCAAAGGTTCTAAATTTAGGATGAATGTCAGTACTTATTTACTAAATCATGTACAGATTTATAGAGATCTGGGCTAAAAACATATATACTTGTTGGTCTCTCATTTTTCAAATTAATGGAGAAAAGGAGATTTCGTACTTTGTTTTGTGAAAATACAGGTCCATGAAATTTTCCACAAATTATTTTCCTGAAGATTAAAGAATACCACATATATATATAATAAATTTTTATTTTTAAGAAGGTGATACACGAAAGTAGCTTTCCATCATATAGGCCTAGCTATAAAACCAATCTCTTCTATTTCTTAACTGTGTGACCTTGGACAATTTAATTAATCTCTTTACACCTCACTTTTTTCGTCTATTATATAGGGATAATAATTCCTAACTCATGGTAGTCATATATGATTAAATGATAATGTGTGTAGAGCTCTTAACAAAATGTCTGACTCATTATAAGAGCTAAATAAATATTGCTATTTTTATTTTATTCCAAATAACTCATTTTATAAATAATATTAATTTCTCGTCAAAGAGAATGTGAAAAATCCTGAAAAGTCTGGAGGAAAACATTATGTTTTCAACATTTTGGCTATTACTGTGCATAGGCTTTCTTATTATGTGGTTACAGCCATTATTGGATATTCAGTTTTGCGTTCACTAACATTTATTTATACTATCATAGTTATTCTTCATATTATTTCTATAAAATATTATTTTAAATGTCTATATAATGTTTCTTCATTAGGCTATATCAAGGTTTCTTTTACCATACACTCTTTAATGTAATAATTTCTATTCTAGAAGTTTATCCTAACAAGAACTGATTAAGATTTGATGTTTACTGCAGCATTGTAGCATTTTAAGACTGTCGATGTGACTAAATTGCTTTTCATTAAAAAGTCTCTACTTACACAATGCTTTTCTGTTTCTCAGTGAAATATTTTATATTCTATAGTGTTCATTAGCTAATGAGAATGCGGCAAGGGATTATAAGATAAAACAGTTTAAGTTTACACTTATATAAAAATCATAAAAATGATAATCATTTTCTTTTTTTTTTTATAATTTTATTTATTTTTTCCCCCAAAGCCCCAGTAGATAGTTGTATGTCATAGTTGCACATCCTTCTAGTTGCTGTACGTGGGACGCGGCCTCAGCATGGCTGGAGAAGTGGTGCGTCGGTGCGCGCCCGGGATCCAAACCCGGGCCGCCAGCAGCGGAGCGCGCGCACTTCATCGCTAAGCCATGGGGCCGGCCCCGATAATCACTTTCTAAAAACTGTCCTTCCCTAAGACATACTCGATCTAAACATATTGTTACAGGCCTTAGCCAAGATTTGGGAATATATTACTTGATTAAGAAAAAATTTTTTTTATTGAGGTAATATTGGTTTATAACATCATATAAATTGCAGGTGTACATCCTTATATTTCAACTTCTGTATAGACTACATTGTGTTCACCACCAAAAGTCTAGATGCTATCCATCACCATACAATTGTGCCCTTTTACCCCTTTCACCCTCCCCCCACCCCTTTCCCCTCTGGTAACCACCAATCTGTTCTCTGTATCTGTGTGTTTATCTTCCACATATGAGTGAAATTGTAAGGTACTTGGCTTTCTCTGTATGACTTATTTCACTTAGCATAATATCCTCAAGGTCCAACCATTTTGTCACAAATGGCAAGATTTCATCATTTGTATGAGTGAGTAGTATTCTGTCGTGTATATATACCACATCTACTTTATCCATTCATTCGTTCATGGGCCCTTATGTTGTTTCCAAGTCTTGGCAATTGTGAGTAATGCTGCAATGAACATAGGGGTGCATATATCTTTTTGAATTAGTGTTTTCATATTCTTTGGACGAATACCCAGAAGTGGAATAGCTGGATCATATGGTAGTTCTATTTTTAATTTTTTGAAGAATCTCCATACTGTTTTCCACAGTAGCTGCACCAATTTACTTTCCCACCAGCAGTGTATGAGTTCCCTTTTCTCCATATCCTCTCCAATACTTGTTGTTTCTTGTCTTTTTTTTTTTTTTTGTGAGGAGAACTAGCCCTGAGCTAACATCCAATGCCAATCCTCTCCTTTTTTCTTGAGGAACACTGGCCCTGGGCTAACATCCATGCCCATCCTCCTCTGCTTTATATGGGACGCCGCCACAGCATGGCTTAGCAAGCTGTGCGTCGGTGTGTGCCCGGGATCTGAACCGGCGAACCCCGGGCCGCCACAGCAGAGCGCGCGCACTTAACCACTGCACCACCGGGCCAGCCCCTCTTGTCTTTTTAACAATAGCCATTCTGATGGGCATGGAGTGATGTCTCATTGTGGTTTTGATTTGCATTTCCTTAGTAATTACTGATATTGAAATCTTTTCATGTACCTGCTGGCCATCTGTATGTCTTCTTTGGAAACATGGATGTTTGGATCCTCTGCCCATTTTTTGATCAGGTGGTTTGTTTTTCTGTTGTTGGGCTGTATGAATTCTTTATATATTTTGGATATCAACTCCTTATTGGATATATGATTTGTAAATATCTTCTCCCAATTGGTGGGTTGTCTTTTCATTTTGCTGATGGTTTCCTTTGCCGTGCAGAAGCTATTTAGTTTCATGTATTTCCATTTGTTTATTTTTCCTTTTGTTTCCTTTGCCTGAGGAGACATGGTATTCAAAAAGATACTCCTAAGACCCATGTCAAAGGGCACACTGCCTGTGTTTTCTTCTAGGAGTTTTATGGTTTCATGTCTTAGATTCGAGGTCTTACATTCAGGTCTTAAATTTAGTCCATTTTGAATTAATTTTTGTATATGGTGTAATATAATGGTCCACTTTCATTCTTTTGCATGTGGCTGTCCAGTTTTCCCAGCACCATTTATTGAACAGACTTTCCTCTCTCCATTGTGTGTTCTTGGCTCCTTTGTCAAAGATTAGCTGTCGATAGATGTGTGGTATTTCTGGGCTCTCAGTTCTGTTTCATAGATCTGTGTGTCTGTTTTCCTGCCAGTACCATGCTGTTTTGATTACTATAGCTTTGTAGTACCTTTTGAAGTCAGGGAGTGTGACACCTCCAACTTTGTTCTTTTTTCTCAGTGCTTGGCTATTCAGGGTCTTTTGTTCCGTATAAATTTTAGGATTATTTGTTCTATTTCTGTGAAGAATGTCATTGGGATTCTGATTGGGATTGCATTGAGTCTCTAGATTGCTTTAGGTAGTATGGACATTTTAACTGCATTTATTCCTACAATTCATGCACATGGCATATCTTTCTATTTCTTTATGTCGTCTTTGATTTCTTCCAATAATGTCTTATAGTTTTTAGTGTTTAGGTCTTTCACCTCCTTGGTTAAATTTATTTCTACTATTTTATTCTTTTTGTTGCGATTGTAAATGGGATTGTATTCTTGATTTCTGTTTCTGTTAGTTCATTGTTAGTGTATAGAAATACAACTGATTTTTGTATGTTGATTTTGTACCCTGCAACTTTACTGTATTTGTTAATTATTTCTAATAGTTTTTTGGTGGATTCTTTAGGGTTTTCTATATATAAAATCATGTCATCCACAAATAGTGACAGTTTTACTTCTTCCTTTCCGATTTGGATCCTTTTTATTTCTTTTTCTTGCCTAATTTCTCTGGCTAGGACTTGTAATACTATGTTAAATAAGAGTGGTGAGAGTGCACATCTTTGTTTGTTCCTGCTCTTAGAGGGATACCTTTCAGTTTTTCACCATTGAGTATCGTGTTGGCTGTGGGTTTGTTGTACATGGCCTTAATTATGTTGAAGTTCTTTCTTTCTATACCCATTTTATTGAGAATTTTTATCATAAGTGGATGGTGCATCTTGTCAGATGCTTTATTTTTATCTATTGAGATGATCATGTGATTTTCATTCTTCATTTGTTAATGTGGTACATCATGTTGATTGATTTGCAGATGTTGAACCATCCCTGCTTCCCTGGAATAAATCCCACTTGATCATGGTGTATGATCCTTTTAATGTATTGTTGTATTTGTTTTCCTAATATTTTGTTGAGGAGTTTTGGATCTGTGTTCATCAATGATATTGGCCTGTAATGTTCCTTTTTGGGGTTGTCCTTGTCTGGTTTTGGTATCAGGGTAATGTTGGCCTTGTAAAATGAATTAGGAAACATCGCTTCCTCTTCAATTTTTTGAAAGAGTTTGAGAAGTATAGGTATTAAATCTTCTTTGAATGTTTGCTAGAATTCACCAGAGAAGCCATCTAGTCCTGGACTTTTGTTTCTTGGGAGTTTTTTGATTACTGTTTTAGTCTCTTCACTAGTGATTTGTCTGTTCAGATTCTCTATTTCTTCTTGATTCATTTTTGGGAAGTTGTATGATTCTAAGAATTTATCCATTTCTTCAAAATTATCCAATTTGTTGACATATAGCTTTTCACAGTATTCTCTTAAAATCTTTTGTATTTCTGAGGTATCTGTTGTAATTTCTGCTCTTTCATTTCTGATTTTATTTATTTGAGCCTTCTTTTTTTCTTAGTGAGTCTGGCTAAGGATTTGTCAATTTTGTTTATCTCTCAAAGAGATAGCTCTTAGCTTCACTAATCCTCTCTGTTGCCTTTTTAGTTTCTATTTTTATTTATTTATGCTCTCATTTTTATTACTTCCTTTCTTCTACTGACTTTGGGCTTCATTTGTTCTTTTTCTTGTTCTTTTTAGTTTAGCAATAGTTTGTCACTTTGAAATTTTTCTTCTTTCTTGAGGTAGGCCTGTATTGCTATATACTTCCCTCTTAGTACCACTTTTGCTGCAACCCATAGATTTTCGTATGTTGTGTTTTCATTTTCATTTGATTGACAGGAACAGCAGGGCTTGTAAACATCTCTCCCATCTGAGACTTAACATATTTTAATATCCATGGTTTCAAAACAAAACCCTCGATTTGGTTTAAACCATGGTGTTTGTATGCCATGAGCAGGAAGTGATGAGACAGAAGCTTTCCTACCTGTGCCCCTGCCCTGGTCCTGGTGAGGCCCCACGTGGAGCTGTAACTCCTGATGGACACTGTGGAGGGGTCAGTGGAGGGGGGAAGCAGAGACTGTAGCCAGGCCCTGGAAGGATCCCGGGGGGAACCTCTCCAAGTCTCTAGCCCACCTCCCAAGATTAGAGGAGAAGCTGGCTGGAGTGGTGTTTTTTGAAACAGGGTGGGTTGTACTCATGCAGAATGGTTCTAACAGCTCAGGACTACCTGGAAGTGCACCTCTTCCGTGAGGGAGGGCACATTTTACATTCACATTACAGTCCATGGTACACCTCCCACCAGCCGTGGGCCCCCATTAAAAAGAATATGACCTCGATGGGGTTATCAAGATATTTCTTGCCGCCTTAGGAGAGAAACGATGCTATCCTGGGGAGTCAAGAATCCTTGAAGGACATCGTAATCATACTGTGGGACTGCTTCCACAGTGATACTGCTCTGAATCAGTATGTTTCTTCCCCCTCCCTTTCACACTCCAGACATCCTTTTGGGTCCTCTTGTTCTCCCTGAGTTCCCCCACTGGCAGGGGATGAGAGAGTCACTTTCTGTCCCTAGATCTATCCCACTGCCAAATACTTTGACTATACCCTCCTCCCATCCAGTTCAGGACTCAAGTCTAATTCTCTGTTCCCTTCTAGCCTTGCAAAACAATGTCTGTAAACACCTTGTTCATCTTGCAGATGAAACTTCAATGGCTCCCTATCATCTGCCTTTTTGAATCAGTCCAGGCTACTCATGGTCTTCAAAACAGCCACAGATGTGGCCCCCTTGCCTGAAGTGTACGTCCCATCCTTCTCTCTTATTCAGCACTTCCATCCTCGTGTCCCCTCCTCCTCCTGTTAGTCTCTGTCTCGGGATGCCCACGGACGCCACATAATTCCATGCAGTTACAGAATATAGGCTATCCACTGATATATTCATTATTTCTTGAGGCCAATGCTTTCTTTAGATGAAGTATAAGCCTGCTGAGGCCCAGCACTCAAGAAAGGCTACATAAATCAGGTGTCTCCACCTACTACCCACTGCAGGCTGAGCATGTAGCAGAAGCCGAACAAATGATTGTTGATTGACAGAAAAGAAGTGGACAACAAACATTTGATATGAATGGGGATTTTCCCAAAGGGAAATGTAATCGTCTGGTTGTCTGAAAATAGGAAAGGAACTAAGGGCTGTTTTGGTAGTTTTATATATGACTTTGTAGTGAGAGAGAAATTCAGTAAACCTGTATGTGTTTATCTCATCTAGAAAATGAAAGGTAAAAAGATTGTAAGCTCAGTGTTTATGAGAACCGCTGAGGAATGACTGGTCATTTGAAAGCAAAACCTGAGAATTCCAGCTTTGCTTTGTAAAAATGGCTTTTGAGTCATTTTCTGAAGCTGGAAGGTTTTAGGCAAATTAATAACACAAGTGATTTTTCAACTTCTATTGAACAGGGAAGTAAATAACTAGAACTAGCAGAGTCAGCAGTTAGTTAAGTGGTTCTCGCAATGTGTCAAGGGCAGAGCCGTGAATCTTCTCTGTTGTGGAGGTGGAGGATGAGCCCAACACAGTTCCTTCTACTTTTGGCCCAGTGCCCCAAATCCTTGACACGAGCTTAGTTGGCAACTGTTTGGTTAAAATACATTATGCCAGTGAAATTTTCCTTAGATCCTTTAACTAAGGAGAGGCCCAAGGCAGCAGTGTGCAGTGTTGGCTGGAGCGAACAGTTGCCTTTAGTCACCCTGCGTTACTAGTAACTGGAGGAAACACGTGCTCATCCAGAGGTCTCCCGGCTCCCCTCTCCTCATCAGATGCATGAGAGGAACCCATAGTTACCCACCACATCTCAGAGGGTCATTGTGGAGAAAAACTGGGGCAATAAGTGAGAAAGGTCACTGAAAAGTGTAACAGTTCACTATATAGTATATCATTATTGAGGGTGGCCTGGTGTAAAATGACAGGCCTGCGTGGTAGTTATTCCATCACGTGATGTATAAAAATGAAGTTTTAACTATATACAGGCCTTGTATCGTTGTACATATGGGAGCCTGACTTTAATATGTCCATGCTGGTGTGACAACAGTGACTGCATGGGCCTTTGGTCCAAAGCTCCCTTACAGGCCAGAGGTCTACGTGAATCTTTACCAGATCCTCCAACATTAGTGACTCATGAGGATATTAGTCACCTGTTCAAGCACCTTTCCCAGCATCATCCCGTTTTATCCTGACCACCTTTGAGGCCCTGCTCTGGGGCAGTCCCCTCCTCCTAGAGCGGTGGCCCAATGCTGGCCCAGTCCTTACCCCTGCTGACCACTCTGGAGCTGTGTCCAAGGCCCCTCCATCTGAACTCTGTGACGAGAGATGGGGACAGCCACCTCCCTCACAGGTCAGGCCTGAGGCTCCATGAATTCTCTAGGTCAGAAGGGGCAGGGCGTCAGGCAGCTGCTGCTCTGCTCTGTCGCCACCGTTCCTCTTCATGCCTGTCTTGTTGCCTCTGGGAAAAGAATGTCTTGCGGTGACTCCATCCCTGGAGTGATGTTATACTTCTGACCTCCCTTTTGCTGTTAATTATGTCTCAATTAGCTTGGCCATTTATTATCGTCCTGAGGAGGTGAAGGATGAATGCTGAGAGCAGGAGGGATGGAGAAAGGGTGTTCTGATGTGTGAAGGATAAACAGAGGTCTCAGCTGTGCAAGGAGAAGGGCTTCAGAGAGGAAGGAGAGGTAGGGTTCCTTCTATGAGGCTCCTGTTTCCAGAACATGTTTAATGAGTGCGTGTGCATGTGTGTGTGTGCATGTGTTTGTGTTTGGCGGGGGCAGCAGGCCAGAACAAGAACGCTCATCCCACACCCAGTGCACAGTGAAGAGCACACGACGCCCAGTGAGGCTTTTGGAGAACACGCCCCGGCTCCCAGTGTGGCTCGGGTTCATTCCTGGCTATAACTGAGACCAGGGTTTGCTTCAGGCTCCTCAGGGCAGAAGCAGGTTTCCCTTCCTGCTGAGGCCCACGCTGCAGCTAGGCTGGGATCCCACCCCCTCCCGTCTTCTCAGGTGCCTTACCCATCAGTCATTCCTCTCTTTTCTACTCCTCACTGAACCCTTCCTGTTAGCATTAACATTTGCTTACATCTCCCCCATGTTAAAACAGACTTTCCTCCCTCACCCCCCTGGCCCTTCATCACACTGTCTTTCTCCTCCCATTCCCAGCCAAATTTCTCAAAACGATTCACACACGTTCAATTTTTTGACCTCCCTGTCTGTCACTGAAAGGACTCTTGCTAAGGTCACCAATAATTTTCAAGTCACCAAGTCCAAAGGACATTATTTTAGGCCTCGTGTCTCAGCAGTGTTTAAACAAATAGCCTCTCCCACCTTAAAGCGCCATCTTGCCTTGGTTTCCAGGTCACCACACTGCTGGTTTACCTCCTCGCTGGCAGCTCTTCTCAGCCTCTTTCACCAGCTCCTCCTCTTCTACTCACTGTTACAATGTTGGACCTCCCCTTGGCTTCGCCTGAGGCCCCCTCTGTACTTCGTTGTCTCTCCCTGGGTGTCACCTGCTTGCGGGACACCAGTGGTCAACAGCCTGCTGTGCAACAATGACCCCAGCATTTGTGTCTCCACCCCAGATCTCACCTCTGACGCCAGACTCACACCTACTCACACCTACAGCCCAGTCTGTAGACGCTTCACTGTCGTTATCCAGTGTTGAATCTGTAATGATCTCTCAACTCCTAACACCCTAATTTTCTTCCAGTTTTCCTTCCATAGCCCGTACACCCAGCTGCAGAGGCATCCTATTTGGGATTTATCCCTCCCACGGTCAATCAATCACGAAGGTCTTTCAGTTCAGGTCCTAACAAATCTGGAATCAACTCTCTGCTCTCGCTTCTACTGCCAACTCCCCGACTTAGGCCACCGTCACCTCTTAGCTGGACTCCTGTGATGGGCTCCTGTCTTCCTGCTTTCACTCCTGCCTCCCTCCGAGCCATTCTCCAGCCATCAGCAGGAGATACACTTTCAAAATGAAAATCTGAGCGTGAGTGTGAGGAGTGGATGAAGAGAGAGCAGGGAGACTTAAATGTCTTGAAAAATAGAAAACCAATTGTTCTAAGACAAAATTCAAAATTCTTCCTTCAGTTCCTCAGATTCACCACAGAGCCTTTGCTCTCGCTTTGCCTGCCTCCTCCTCGCTCCACTCCTTCTGCCTGACTCTCTCCTCCTCATCCATCAGCTCACAATTCAAATGTCACTTTGCACGGAGCCTTCTTGGAGCCGCAAGACCAGAGAGGTCCTCTTGTTATGTGCTTCATTCTTTCAGAGAGGTAGAAGCAATGCTCACGATTGTAACTCAATAATCGACTGAGTGATTTGCTCCTTAAGGCTTTACACTACTTGTTAGGGTAATGAAAATGTTCTAAAATCGATTGTGGTGATGGTTGAACAATTCCATGAATATATGAAAAGCCATTGAATTGTACACCCGAAATGGGTGAATTGTATGGTATGTGGATTACATCTCAATAAAGTTGTCTTTAAAAAACGACAGGCTTACACTGGAATGAGAGCTGTAGATGAGGCAGAAACTTGTCAGTCGTGTCTATCATTGAGCACCTAGCACACAACAGGGTGCCTTGCACATGACGTGTGCTTAAGCGCTGGTTGACTGGTGGTGAAGAGGGCAAGTAAAGGGCAGGGCTGCCCTTCTGAGTGGGTCTGGCCTTCTAAATGTTTTGTTTTTTCTTAGATTTGGGGAAGAAATGTTGACTTGGATCCATTCCACCCCGATAATTTTAATGCTTTCTATATAAATGCCCCTTGACCTCTGTCACACTGCGAGGGGAAGCAGTGACTCTGAATTTAGAGGTTCCACGACCATCAGACCCTGGAGTTTTCTAGTTTCCCCTCTGAAAGCCTGCCTCTTGCAGCACCAGGCTGCTCTGTGCCTACAGAGATAGCCGAATGATGTCAAGGGTCTCGGTGCTCATGGTGAGGTCTGTGCACAGCTGTCTCCTGGAGTTCTTACCAACAGTTCCTAGGGAAAACAGCTGAGTTATTATTACTGTCATTATCATTATCATTTTACATCTCCTGAATAGTTTCTTTGTTGTTTGGTACGGCTCCACAGAGGTACCACATACATCTGTATCACCACTGAGGAAATTCTGTCACCAACAGAAATCAGTTAGTCTTGGAGGGAGCCACAGGAACAGACAGACCACATGCCCTTCTTTCTACAAAGCATCCACTTTTATTTGTTTTAGAATTACTCTAAAGGGAGCCACACCCAATCCATGAGTTTGGCCCCATTTGGTTCCATCTCTTCCCACTTTTCTTTCTGGATCACTGACACAGGATGGAGCAGCATACGCTCCAGGGAGCGTGCTCACAATCTGCGTCATAACTAGAAAACCCACCTCATTTGTGTTTGCTGGGGTGTGTGGCAGCCTAGGACAACGTCTAATTGGATGTGTAAGAATGATAGTGAGGTAAGGGGACTTCCGAATGAGAGCCCAGTTCCAACCTCTCCTTTTTCTCATGGACTCCTCTCTCCCCAGCAGTGGCCTCACTCTGACTTTGAGATTACTGCTGTGCACAGACTACTTGAGATGTTTTTTTAAAGACTCTCCAAGGGATGCCCCTTGTGGCTTGTTTATGTAGGATATTAATGGGGCTGACTGCAGGATGCATCTCTGGGTAAAAATGCCCGTGAATGAATGTCAGGGGCTCTGGGGAGTGGAAACTAGAACCTCTGGTTTTGCTGTAAAGCAACATCCTACAAGTTATCTCTGTCTTCTGTCCGGTGCCAGCCGGGAGCACAGCGGGGCTAGAGGTGCAGTGACGGCTCTGATGGAGATGTGTGCAGAATTCTCTGTAGAGCATTGCCAGGTTGGCGTATGTACACATGTACTCGCCTGACTGCTGAGGTTTTTAAAGATTTATTTTTAGATTTTTAATAATTGTGAGTCTCCTAACAAATTCATTCATTCATTCAAAAGTATTGATTAAGCACTGTTGTAGGGGATAGGGATTGAGTGGTAAACCAGAGAGGTGAGGTCTCTGTTCTCAAGGAGCTGATATTCTACTGTGGAGAGACAGAAAAATAAACAAGTAAAGAAATATAGCAATGTCAGATATTGATGAGAAAAAGAAACAAAAACAAGATAGTGATTAGAGAGTTATGGAGGGAGGAAGGGATATTTTATATAGTGAACGTCAGAAAGGCTTCCACGAGCAGCTAATGTTTGAACTGAATGGTGGGAAGGAACCAGCAATATGAAGATTTGAGAGAAGAGCAATCCAGGAGGAGGAAACTGCAAGTGCAAAGGCCCTGAGGCAGGAGCAAGTTTGCTGTGTTCATAGAACAGAAAGTCCAGAGTTGCTGGAATGGAAGGAACACAGGGGAATGGGTAGGTGCGAGTTTGGAGGGTGGGGACTCTGCAGGCCTTGGCAAGGGGGGTGGGTTGGCTGCTGGTCTAAGTGCAGCAGGAAGCCATTGGAGGGTTTTGAGCAAGGGGTGATATGAAAGCTTGGAGTGAGGAAGAAGAATTTGGGGGACTCATTGCGGGGTTGGTAACAAAGAGGGACAGCCCCTGGTAAGGCTAAGGCCAATGGGGTTTGTGCACCAGTCACTGGCTCTCACTAAACTGCCTCCCTTGGCATCAGCCACTTGGCCTGAGTCTGAGACTACCTTTAGGAAAAGGCAACCAAAAATCACATGTGCCTTTAGCGGCATATCCAGCCAGTGCCCTCCGTTCTTTCCAGCTTGTTGTGGCAACTTCTATTGGATTTCCAAACTCCGGTGCTGTTTCTTTTCAATGAAGAGGCTCAGGCCTTAATTAAGATGACTTGGCCACATTTGCAGACTTAGCTTTCTACTTTTAAAACTGCTGTCTCCGAATTTCTGTGTGCCCGAAGCCAGCCAGCCACCTCCAGGAGCTGCTTCCCTCCACGCCTCCCTGTCAGGGGACGGGTAGGCACCTACCAGCTTCCGGGGAACCTCTTGTTGAAGTCCCGGCCAAAGCTCTTCTGCAGCATTTGCCACGGTTCTTAGAGGCAGAGAATTGCCACTTATCCATGTCGCCTGCTTTTGGAATCCAGTCCAAACATCATTTCTTCAAAGTGAGCTATAAGAGATCAGAGCATTTCTGATAAGAGATCAGAGCGTTTCGAAAATATACTGCTCTTTTTCAGGGGAGGAATGACAATCTTGACACTCAAAAAAGTAGCAGCGGGCCAGCCTGGTGGCGCAAGTGGTTAAGTGTGCGCGCTCCGCTGCCGTGGCCCGGGGTTCGCCGGTTCGGACCCGGGCACACACCGATGCACCGCTTGTTAAGCCACACTGTGGCGGCGTCCCATATAAAGTGGAGGAAGACGGGCATGGATGTTAGCCCAGGGCCAGTCTTCCTCAGCAAAAAGAGGAGGATTGGCATTGGATATTAGCTCAGGGCTAGTCCTCCTCACACACATACACAAAAAATAGCAGCAACCAACCATCACAATGTTTTTCCTATGATGTGCAGGAGCAAATCTTTATGTTCTTCACAAATAGAGGTTATTGTCTGGATCATAGTGGAATGTGGGAGGCGAAAATGACTTCATGATGAATTTTGGTTCTACTTTATTCTCTGCCTACTTGTGATTTCAACTCCCACTAGTGTTTTCCAGTAAGCTAATACTGAATTATAGCCTTTTTTTCTGTAGCAAGATCTCTTGACAGCTAGAACTATGGCGATAATTATGGGGGCGGGAGGAGCGAGTGGATCTTTGACCAGCTTTTATGTCTGTGATAGATGGAGAAAGGAGGGCACAGGGTTAGCTCTGAGTGAAGCCCAGGGATGGGGCTGGGTGATAGGACTGACAATTTTAAAATCTATTCTGCACATTAAAAAACTTAATCATCAAAGTGCTTTTATAATAGTCCCTCAGAAGCAGGACATGATTCTGCCTGTTTTTCAGAGACCCAGCAAGGAAGGCTTTGCTGCCTAAACACTGCCGCTGGATCGGAAGGCAGGCACCAGGGGAAAGACTAGGACTCAGACGCTGGAACAGCAGGAACGTCCCTCTCTCCATTTCCCAGGAGACTTTGGTTGACGTGGGTGGAAAAGGTGCTCTCTGGTGATGGGCCTCACCCAGCTAAGGAAAGCCAGAGACACTTTACCAGGGCTGGGGAGCCTCCAGCGCCTCCCTTCCCAGAGAGATTTCCTCACCCAGCTGCCCCTGGGGGACATAGTCCACCTCGAGTAGCCCTTTGGCTGGAAGCCATTATCTCTAGGAGAATCCTGCTAAATGCATGCTCCGACTAACGGGACCATATCATGCAAGCACATCTACACGGGTTAATCACGTGGGCTGTCTGAAGGCTGGGCTGTAAGGAAATTTCTATCCATTGTCCCTTTCCGCTTTCATCACCTGTTCATCACCTCTCGCCTTGACTGCTCCAGGTACCTCTTCCCACCAGCTTTTCAAACCTGAGTTTTGTCCTTCCTGCCCAGCTCCCCTACACGCAGGGAATCCAATCCAGTTCCTCTTCTGCTCAGAAGGTTTTTTTTTGACTCCCCACTGCTTACAGAATAGAGTCCAGACTTCTTAAACTGTGTTTCGGGAAAAGTCCCAAATCTGTACTCTGCAACTGACCAGCTCTCTGCTAGTGGGAGAGTCATGCAGCCCCTTTGGTCCAGAAGCAGAGCAAAGGAGCTGTCAAGACAACGTCCACCGCTGGGCTATGGCGATGTGTGCAGACACCAGAGTATGTTTATTTCCTTTTTCCATGTTACAGTCTTTAGATTTGTTGAAACGTCAGCTTCAAGAAACGCCTGAGTTTCTCTGCGTATTGACCCATTTCCAGCTAAATTCAGGAGAGGTGTAGGAAGAGAATGAGGAACACATTACACCAACTCCTTCTCCGCCACTGTTTGAGGCTCCTCTGTAAGACAAGGAAAGCCGTACTGAGCTCAGTGGCTTGCTGTGAGGTAATGTACACGAAAGTGACACTCTGTCAGATCTGGTCCCAACACAGCAGCATTATTCCCCTCCTTGCCCCTTCTGACATCTTAGCAGTACCTAGAGGGGCACCTTGCATATTGGAAACTCTTATTTCTATGCTTGAGGTCAAATGGTGGTGAAATTTGAACCCCAGCTCGTGTTCTCTGAGACCTTGCCCAGCTACCTTACAGGCCCCACTGTGGGGGAGAGCTGAGGGGGCCCTTGCCGCCTTTGGACTGCTTTCTCTGTGCCTCCTGTGGTCTTGCCTTCACACTGACGCCCTCTCATGTCTCTTCATCTACATCAACACAGAATATGGAAGAAACTGCTGAAAATCCCCACCTTTGTAGAGCATGCTCTATCTCTACCCCTGCCCCCTTCTGGTTCTGGGCAGGACTAGAACTAAGATTCCTTTGCTCCTGGTCCAGCTATGCCTTCTGTCCCAGGCAGGCTGTTGGGTCCAGCTGACCATTGCATCTCGACGCTGTGGGTGAATTCTGCTGCTGTTGCATTTTGGTGTTGGTCTCACGCATAAGCCCTTTTCCTTATTTCCAGCTGCTCTTCTCCTAACTCTTTTCAGAGTTTTCCATGCTCCTCTCTCTGGGAAACTTTGAGCTGACAGAGACGTCATCAAATGAACATGATTCTGATTTCTTTTACTCCCTTTGTTATGGGATGTTGTCTTTCCTTGAGGTCCCTCCACGAAGAAACAGAAAATGCGTCTCCCAGTTTCGCCGTCCCGCTTGTTTCTGCTGCATTAGCGCAGAATGGTCTGCCCGGAAACGGCCACAGCCAGCAGCCTCACCCTTCACTGGGTTTCTTGGGCAGTGGGGAAGTGATGCCACAGCTATTTAATTTCAACTCTGCTCCCCAATCAGATGTGGCAGACGGCTGGCCCAGGGAGCCAGCCGATGAAAGTGGGGTCTCTTGCCGCATGCACTTGTGTGCAAGGTTCGTCTTGTTCGAGGGTGCAGTGCAAAGAACCGAGTCTTAAGCAAAGTGAAAGCCACGGTGAGGAGGGCCCCCCTTCCTCTCAGCTCTACATTCCTCTGCCTCCTGCTCCAGCATCACCAGGAGCACAGCTCTTCCTCTGATAAGGAGAAAACAATAGACCAGATTTCCTACCCGATCCCTCCTGCCTGGTTGAGTTTGGGTGGTAATTCTGATTTAACTACTGCTGTATCGCCATCGTCGCAAATGATCTCCGGTTGCTTCTTACATCCATCTGTTGGAAGTTGCTTTAGCTAAAGCTCTCAAGCTACCCCAGTAAGGATTGAAAGAAGGTTAAACCAAGAAAAATAGTGTAATAAATAATAATAGCCAGCGCCGACTGAATACTTTGAGTGCCAGATAATGTGCTAAGTACTTTGCATGAATTATTACTTCATCTAATCCTCATTGCAACTTTATAAGGCAGAGGGGAGTATCTCCATTTTAGTGATGAAGAAACCAAGGCTCGGGGGGTCAATAGCTTTGTCAAGGTCATAGAGCTATAAAGTGGTAAAATCAGAATTCAAACCCACGTTGGTCTGCTTCCGAGGCGCTACTCCCAACCGTGTCTCATCGGCCTCTGGGAAGAACTGGAACCTGAACCTGTTTTCTCAAATTGTCCAACAGCATTTTCTGATTCTGTACCTTACCTCCTGCCTGTCTGTAAGCAAATTACTGACCCAATCTGAACTTCCAGGTCCCCACGTAGAGCGGTTAAGATGAGATGTGGTCACGTGCACTGAGTGCTTTGTGTTGTGTCAGCCACGGCGCAGGGATTCAGAAAGCCCTAGTTACGTTTCTCCAGGAGTCTCGCCATGGACACCTGGTTCTCATTGGTAAAGAGACATTTGGACGTACATCGTCTGCAGAAGATCTCTTTTGCAGGTCCCTTTATCAAATGTAAAGGATGGTCTAGCTAGTGAATGACGTAGTCAGCGAAGTGAGCTGTTTCCTCTCAAAGATTTGTGTTTCAGTAGCCGGGGTGAGGGCACCCAGCTTGGTCAGCCCAGAGGGAGAGAGACAATGAGAGGCCAGGTGTGACCGCACAATGAGACGTGGGTGAGCAGCTTCACACTAACCTTCTTTGGCTGAGCCGAGTCCCCTGCCTGATGAAGACCACGCAGGAGGTAAAGAATCTTGTTTCCTTTCTACCCCTTATACACCCAGGAGCAAATTGAAGCCCTTGTGGTTAGATCCTGTTGAGATCCTGGGGCTTCCTTCAATTTGATTTTTCCTCCTGGTTTTCTAGGGGCTTGCTTCAAGAGAGGTTTGAGAAATCATGCGGTGTAATTGGATGATGGGTGTACTTTAATTAAGGCCGCGAGATGCAGCATGCAGCACGTTTCAGGTTGATTGTAATAAGGCTAGGCAGTTGTCTGCTGGATGAAGCTCGAAGGAGAGGCTCATGTTAATAACCTGAGAGGTGAAATCGCTGTCTGCAGGCTGGTCTGTGCTGTTACGACTATGGGGTTGGATTTGGATGTAAAAACTAGTGAGGCCTCTGAATGATCACCCCTTAATCTAGCTCCACGTGGGTTGTGTCTGAATGATGATCGGTTCCCTGGTAGTGCAGGAAATGCTCATTGCATGGAATTAAATGATCTCTTGATAAATTTTAAATCAGTCTGGTTTCCTTCCAGACTTCACAGCTATCCTCTCTAATCATGCAGTTTGTGCCTAGTTGAATATTTAACTAATTTTACTGCTAGATTAGTCAGAGCACAATTTGGGAAGTAAGAAGGAAAATATCCTAAAAAACCAATGTATTCCTAGCTCAGATGTAAATTACTTTTAGATTACTTGGCATTTTGGAAAATGCGCTACAACTGTATTGAAAACCAAATGTGCAAAGATGAAGTTTCCCTTAATTTTTAAAAATAAAGGCTCAGAAAACTTGGGAGTATAGATAATTATAAGATATGTGCATGGCTAGGGTGGAAGCAAGTGCGATTTTATCATGGTGATAGTTGGGCATCCAGATGGCATCCCATAGAAGCTTTCTAAGAATTGCTATTCACAGGAACTTATCAAAAGGTGCTTTTGTGTGTGTTCCTGGTTCATGTGTCTGGGCTGCTCTTGTCTCATTGATAACACTGGCAACCATTTCTTTGGGAGCTCACCTGTCCTGGGTGGTGTCTAGCTCAAGATAATGTGAAGATACGACAACAGTGACCTACTACACACCTATCTCTCCTGAGACTCTCAGGAGACAGGGATAATTTGATGAGACAAATACAGCGTGTGTGTGTGTGTGTGTGTGTGTGTGTGTGTGAGAGAGAGAGAGAGAGAGAGAGAGACAGATATCCAGGACATACTTCTAAAGGAGTATTTAATAAACAGGATCTTCCACACAAATGGCCAACAGATACATGAAAAGATGCTCAACATTACTAATCATCAGGGAAATGCAAATCAAAACCACAATGAGCTATCACCTCACACCTGTTAAGAAGCCTATTATCCAAAAGGCAAGAGATAACAAGTGTTGGTGAGGATGTGGAGAAAAGGGAACTCTTGTACATTATTGGTGGGAATGTAAATTGGTACAGCCATCACGGAAAACAGTATGAGGTTCTGCAAATGACTTAAAACATGTGATCCAGCAATCTCACTTCTGGGTATATATGCAAAGGAAATGAAATCAGTATCTCAAAGAGATATCTGCCCTCCCATGTTCATTGCAGCATTCTTCACAATAGCCAAGATATGGAAACAACCTAAATGTCTGTCAATAGATAAATGGATAAAGAAAATGTGATATATATATGTATACACCCCCCCTACACACACACAGCAATATTATTCAGCTTTAAAAAAGAAGGAAATCCTGCCATCTTCGACAACATGGATGAACCTGGAGGACATTATGCTAAGTGAAATAAACCAGACACAAAAAGACACAATCTGCATGATTCCACCTATATGTGGAATCTAAAATAGTCAAACTCATAGAAGCTGAGAGTAGAATGGTGGTTGGGGGAGGAGGAAACGGTGGAGCTATTGTTCAAGGGGTACAGAGTTTCAGTTATGCAAGGTGAATAACTTCTGGGGATCTGATGTACAGCATGGTGACTATAGTTAACAATACTGTATTGTACACTTTAAAGTTGCTAAGAGGATAGATCTTAAGAGTTCTCAGCACAAAAAAAGGGAAAAAAATGGTAACTATGCAGGGTGATGGATATGTTAGATTGAGTGTGACAATCATTTCACAATGTTCACAGTATATCAAAACATCAAATTGTACATCTTAAATATATACAATTTTTATTTGTCGATTATGTCTCAATAATGCTGTCAAAAATAAACAAACAGTCCTTGATCTCTCCAGAGGGCTGCTGGATTTCTCCCACAGCCTTCCCCTACTGGCCAGCTCATGGTGACCCTTTTGCTTCTAATCTGGTGACTCTGGCACCATTCTCTATCTGAACCACACCTCCTGGCAGCGTCGATTGGCGCACCATTGTTCTCAGGTATGTCCATCTTGTCTCCGTAGTCAGACTGGTAGCTCCTTGACAGCAGGACTACGTCGGAAATGGTTTCTCTATCCTTCATAATGTCTACGACAAAGATCCATATGTATGTCACATACTTAGTTTGCTGGCCTCACTATTAGGAGTAAAAAGCAATTTCCTTAGTCTTCTATTTACCTGGAGGTGAGACTGCTATAGATCTGGCTTCTCAACGTGGATCTTGTTAATCTTTGGGCCGCTGCTTACCATATGCAGCCACTAACCTTCCTCAAAAGCCATGGATAGCCTATTGTTCCCTTCTTGGCAAACTCAAGTCAGCTACGAAGGCTGGGAGGAATTTGCCGAAATCTCTGTGACAGGGAGCTACGCAAATAATTTTCTTTTTCACAAAGCTACCTACTTTAAAGTGACTGAACACCACTCCTGATTTGTTAGAGGAGGGAGAGGACCGAGTTTGCGGTACATGTGGTATTTTTAAATGCTGACTTTCTTTTTCTATTTTCTTTTGCCATTTGAGCTAAATTTTAAACTGATTTTCAGAACTAGCAAGAATATTGAAAGCAGTTTTTCTGAAACAGTTCAGTTTTCTTAGCAAGGTTGCAGAAAACTTTAGGACATGTAATGCTACTATCTTTTGGAAATCATACTAACTTTACAAGATGGACATACCTGAGAACAATGGTGTGTAGATCAATACCACCAGCAGGTGTGGTTCAGATGGTAATTCTTACTAAGTCATAAGAATTATCTAAGTCTGTATCCATATACTTGGTGTTATTCAGAACATGATCCATTGTTCACATTTAAATTTGGTCTTCAGATTAGGATGCTCAATAATATTGAGAGGGAAATATAAAAGGAGCAATAGTGGTGGCAGAATTAGGAAGTAGATGGGAAATCACTGTCAGATGCTGGTCATTAGGGACATCCTCTGAATATGCACCACCTCCAGCCCGCTGGCTTCATTTCTGCTCAGTTCCTTGGCCTAGCAAAGTAACACAGCATTCCCAAGACGGCCCGATGGCAGGAGCAAAGTGGAGAAGAGGGCCTTGTCATTCTTTCCTTAGTCTTTTCTAGTTCAGCTTAACTGTTTTCTAGTTATTTTTTTTTAGACTCTATTTCTTTAGAACTTCAATGTCTAAGGTGAAATTCTCTAGGCTGGGTATGTCAGTTAGTTATTGCTGTGTAACAAATCACTCCAAAACAAATCAAGCGTTTATGTATCTCATGATTCTGTGGGCTGGTTGGGTGATTCCTTGGTCTTGACTGGGCTTGCTCATGCATCTTTGGTCAGCTGTGGGCCAGGTAGGTGACTCTACTGATGCCGGCTGGGTTTTCTCAAATGTTGGGAGTCAGCTGGCTGGCAGCTGGTCTAGCAAGGCCTTGGGTCTTCTCTAAGTTCAGCTAATCCAGCTTGCTCACATTGCAGTAGCAGGGGTCCCAAAGAGAGAGAAGCAGTGAGCAAGGTGTCTTGACGCTTAGGCTCAGAACTGGCACATCACTTCTGCCCATTCTAGAACTGCCCTGGACCTCACTCAGCTGGACCAGATTCAAAGGTAATAGACTCTACCTCTTGAGGGGAGGAGCCACAAAGTCACATTGCAAAGAGCACAGATAAGGGGAGGGTAAAGAATTGTGGGTTTGTTTTTTGTTTGCAGTTTGTCACACTGGAAGAATTTTATACATACACACAGACACAAACAGAAAAGATTGTTTTAGCTGCTGGAATATAGGAATAATGATCAGAGTGCAAGATTAGATGTTGACATTTAAAAGAAGATGGTTTCCTGTACTCTGACTTTGGGGGTCCATTGTCTCAGGGTTCAACTGTGGTGGTTTTGCTATTGTCGCCCTCTCTCCTCCTTTGGCTACATTTTCAAAGGACAGGAATTTTCAGATGTCTGAGATCATTTAGGATGCAGGCTTTGGCTAGTGCTGTGTGTTTGGGGTCTTTGTACTGTGTAATTGAGTATTTGGGACTCTAATAGTTTATTTTTCTAAGATGTTCATACTTAATGTTTCTTTGCAGCATTTAAGAAAGTCCTATCTTCTAATTTAGGACAATAAAATTAAAAATTTTTTTGAAACACTGTTCTGCGCCAAAATAATAAATCTTCTGAAAATATCTGTGGACCTTTGATTTACAACTTCTGTGAGGGTCTTGAGACTCCAGATGGGGGGTCACCAGCTCACAGGCCAAGGTGGATATTGACATTTGCTGCACGTTAAAATCACTTACGGATCTTTAGGCTGCATTCACTAATTAACACAGAATCTCTGGGAGTGGGACCCAGACATCGGTACTTTTTTAAGCTGCTCAGGTAATTTCACTGTGCTGCCCAGTTTGTGAATAAGTGAATGAAGCCAGGACTTCTCAGTCTTTAACGTACAGACAAACGGCCTGGAGACCTTGTTAACAGGCAGATTCTGATACACCAGGTCTGGGGTGGGCCTGAGATTCGGCACTTTTAGTAAGTTCCTGAGTGATGCCAACGCTTCTGGTTTTCAGACCATACTATGAATAGCAAGGATCTACCATAGAGATCTCCAGCAGCCCACAGACTGTTTTGTGGGTTTTTTTTTCTTTTTTTTTGGTTGGTCTATTACATTTTTAAATGCAAATTGAGTCAATATTTCAAAATCAAGAGATTTCTCATAAAAATTCAGATTTCTGATTTCTTTTGGAAAAAAATGAAACATCCTGCGACACCAGCCTTGCATTTCCACATAGACCAGTGCTGAAGAGCGACTGCCCTGAGAAGGGGGTGCAGGTGACTCACCAAGGGAGGTTCTGAAGTGCTATTCCCCGCACTAGTCTATGAAGAGGATAAATGGATCTTTTTCCCATATGGACTAACCTGTCTACATACAGCACACAAGTGCACGTGAGCATGCTCAGCAAAAACCATGAAGGCAAAAGCCAAGCAATTAAGTGGGAAAAGGCGAAAGGAGAGGAGAATAATAATAATCCTTTAAAACTTAGATATGTTTATTAATAAAGACCCTATTGTTTGCATCAGAAGCCTACTAGAGCTGTTTAAGGGAAAAATAAGTGAGGAGGGTTCATTATAAGGATAAGAGTAGCTCATGGATTTGTCATGCAGCTGGGTTTCAGAAAAGAATGGAACCAAAGACGTGGATGTCACCAAAGAGTATCCCCTCTTTGCCTTCATTTCAACTCCTCTCTGCACGTCTTCCTCACTCCATGTCCTTGCTTCCTCTGTTCTCCAGTTCACCTGGTAGAAGGCACGGCCACCAGCAATAACTGGGTTTACATGCTGGGGATCTTGCTATGCAGTCCCAATCCATATTCCTGAGGAAGGATGATGATTGGCTCAGCCTGGGAGCTGGCGGAGGACCCAAGAGTTTCTGCTACACTAAGAAAACTTTCTCTTGAAGCATGAGGCTGAGCATAAAGTTGAACTCTCTCATGCAGGGAGGGAAAACTAACACTCTGGAACTCTAGAACCAATCCCATCTCTCCCAGAGGCAGGGGGATGGACAAGAAAATCTATGGACTCCTTCACTCATGCGGCATCTTTGCCCTCCAAAGGAGAGTCTGTCCAACTGCAGACTCAAATCTTTCTCAATAATAATAATAATAATAATAATACCTGAAGGAGAGGCAAGGGCAGCAGTGACTAGCTTCATTGATTTCTTCCCTCTCCAAAACACAGTGCAAAGCATGAAAATTATAAAGACCTTAACTGCTGACAGCCCACCCCAGGCAAACTCTGTGTTATGAGTGTGACTGTGTGGGTGGCATTAAGTAAATAGCAGAGAAATCATCTCTGGAAGCAAAGTCAGGGGAACACAGCCAAGGGTACACAAGACAGAGATGCTCCAGCTGCATTTCAAAAGGTGAGGTAGCTAGGTGAAATGTGAAAATGGGAAAAGAGAAGAGGAAAATGTTAATAAGCCAGGTTATTGAGGAATCTGGAAAGTGGTTCATTAGAGTATGCATTTACTCCTCTGTAATGAGATCTGGGATTATCTGTAAAAACATTTAGCTCTGATTGTTTTAAAGAGAAAAGATAAAATGTTAATATGTGGCACCCTGGAGTGTGCCTTTTTCCCCACATTTTAAATGATAATCCTAATGAGACACCTATAATGTGTGAGAGATCAAGTCACACGGCTTCCCGTCAGAGCGTGCAAGTGAGAACAATGGCGCAGATGTGCGTTCAATGGACGCAGTGAGGGCAGATTTGAGGATAAGAGGAGCTGAAGTGCTTACTATAAGAACATATGAATACTGCCCCCTGGTCCTGGGACTCACCTGTTTGACTTTGGCCGAGATGTTTCATAATACATAGGGCCAAATGCTGAGTCTACCTTATAATCAAAAATATACCCTAGGCTCTTCCTTGAAATCGGAAAAAATGTGATTGTACTAATAATTACAGTGAGTCCTTGGGGCCCAGTCCAGTGGTCCCCGAATGTTGCATTAAAGGGCTGGGACAATGCACATCAGTATGTAGGAAGGAAATATTGAAGTAACTCACCCCCTTGTCCGGGGGTAAAATCTTCAGTTAAGCTTGTCAGGGGTCCTAAAGTTTATCTGTGTGTCTTTCTCTGGCTCTATTAAATCTGTAGGTTCTGGACATTCTTTCTGGAAAACTGCAAGTGGTGCGTTCTCCCACGTAACCTCAGGTCAGGTGGTTCCTACAAGGCCTAGTGAATTCACACGGAGACAGACACGGAAACTTCTCCCTGGCTCCTTTTCTTCGCTCCTCTCCTTTCCCCTTCCTTTATTGTGGAATCAGACCCTTGGAACAACGCATTAAAATAAATCTGAGTGCGAGTGGAAGAAGAATTCATTTTTATTGAGGCATAACTTCTTTCTACGAGGGAGGCTATTTGAAAAACCAAATCTTGCTTGGCGAGGTCTCTGAAATGAGAGCACCTGGGCCAGCCGGCTGGCTCCTTCCCTCAGCCAGTGTGTGGGACTCGGCTTGACTTGTCTTAAGTACTCCCTTTCCAACAGGCCAGGCTGCCCTTTCAGTCATGCTGACTGCACTCACATTTGCACCAAACACTTTCTAGCTGCTTGGCAGGTAAATTCCAGCAACCTCCTATTTCTGCCTTCACCCCTGATGATTTCTAAGAGTCTTTCACGGAAGAGAAAACCTCTACCTCTCCCAGACGGGAAATAGGTCTTCCTATCCTTCTGAAGAAATCAAGGATAGAGAGACAGTTTGAATCATTCTCACTTCCTTGATGATTCTTATATTGTTGATGAACCTCAGAATCCCTGTGACTTCTGAAGTTGTGAACGCCTTAAAAATGGATCTAAAAATATTTCTTTTTATTCAAGTTGGAGTATATCACTCACATGCTTTATTTCAAGAAAAAACTAAGGAAATAACGGACCACAAAAAAAGAGTAGAGAACTGAAGTTGGGGAAAACCAGGAAAACGAGGTGAACAACAGAATATCTATAAATGGAAATGGATAGATTGACATTGTGAAATGAGACAACGAAGGCAAAAATTCTTCAAACAGAGAGGGTATGGTAGGGGGATTCTAGTAAATACTCAGCAAATTTACGAGCTGGGAGGCGAGACGCAGGTGAAACTAGTTCTGGAAGCCACAGAGTGGTGTTGACCATGGAATAGACTGTGCACAGGGAGTGAAGGTGGTGAGTGAAGGTCTGTCACAGACCCCACCGGACCTGGTCATGTGGAAACCATGTGCACCACGGGCCCGCGAACATAGCCCTGTTAAAATTACAGTGGGATTCAAGGGCAAAAGCGCCTACCAAGATAAAAAGGAATTGTGTGATGACAAATCAAATATGCGTGCACCAAAAGCAATAGTGATTAAATACATAAAGTAAGGGAGAATTGATAAAAATTTTATTAAAGTGGGCGCCTTAATCAACTCTCTCAGAATTGTGAAGATGGTTTTTAAAATATGCTATAATTTTAGGATAGTTTTAGATAAAAGAAAAATTGTGAAGACAGTACAGAGAGTTTATATATACCCCATATGCAGTTTCTCCTATTATTAACATACAGTAGTATGGTACATTTGTCACAATTAATTCGCCAATATTGACGTATTATTATTAATCAAATACAATAGTTCCCCTTTATCCACAGTTTTGCTTTCCAGGGTTTCAGTTACTTGCAGTCAACAGTGGTCTGAAAATATTAAATGAAAAATTCCAGAAACAAACAATTTATAAATTTTAAAATGCGCACCGTTCTGAGTAGTGTGATGAAATCTCATGCCATCCCGCTGCATCTCGCTGGGGATGTGAATCTTCCCTTTGTCCAGAGTATCCACACCGTAAACGCTACCCACCCGTTAGTCGGTAGTCTGGGTTATCAGAGGAACTGTCGTCGTATCTGCAGTGCTTGTATTTCCACTAACTCTTATTTTACTCAGAAACGGCCCCAGAGCACAAGGGTAGTGACACTGGCGATTCGGGTGTGCCAAAGAGAAGCTGTCAAGTGCTTCCTTTAAGTGAAAATGTGAAAGTGCTCAACTTTTAATAAAGAAAAAAAATTGTATGCTGAGGTTGCTGAGATCTACAGTAATTTTTATTACAATTTATTGTTATAATTGTTCTATTTTATTATTAATTATTGTTAATGTCACTGTTTTTGTTAATTTACAATATAATATAATAATAATTTATAATAGAATGTAGTTTATAATGTTAATAATATTGTTGTTAGTCTCTTTATAAATTAAACTTTATCGTGGCTACCTATGTATAGAAAAAATACATGGTATATATAGGGTTCGGTACTATCCGTGGTTTCAGGCACGTATCCCCTGTGGATAAGGGGGGACTACTGTACATAATTTATTCATATTTTCTTAGTTTTTAACCTAATGTCCTTTTTCTGTTCCAGAATCCCATCTAGGATACCACATTATATTTATTCAACTGTGTCCTCGGGCTCCTCTTAAATGTGACAGTTTCTCAGACTTTTCTTGTTTTGGATGACTTGGACAGTTGTTTATATTTTGGGAGGTAGAAGCTTTACTGAGATATAATTCACATCCCACACAATTCACCCATTTGGAGTGTACAATTCAATATTTTTTAGTGTATCCTCAGAGTTGTGAAACCATCACCACAATGAATTTTAAAGCATTTAAATCACCCTTAAAATAAACCCAGTTCCTTTTATTTATCACCCCACAGAGTCCTCATCTCCTCAGCCCTAGGCAACCGCTAGTCTACTTCCTGTCTCTATAGATTTGTCTAATCCGGACATTTCATACGGATGGAATCATATAATATGTGGCTTTTTGTGACTGGCTTTTCTCACTTAGCATATTATTTTCAAGATTCACTCATGTTGTAGCATGTGTCAGTACTTCATTCATTGTTATGCCTGAATAACATTCCGTTGTATGGATATCTCACATTTTCTTCATCCATTCATCAGTTGATGAACATTTGGGTGGTTTCTATTTTTTTGACTATTATAAATACTACTGCTAATTTCTTTCAACAACATTTTACAATTTTCTGTGTACAAGTCTTGCATTTATTTAATTTATTCCTAAGCATTTTATTCTCTTTTATGTTATTGTAAATATAATTGTTTTCTTAATTTCATTTGCAAATTGTTCATTGAAAGTATATAGAAATACCACTGTTTTTGCACATTAATCTTATATTCTGCAACCATAATAAACTCATTTGTTAGCCCTACTAGTTTTTAGTGTGCATGGATTGTTTAGAATTTTCTATAAGGTCATGTCATCTGTGTATAGAAATAGTTTTACTTCTTCCTTTCCTATCTGGATGCCTTTTATTTTATTTTTTGGACCAGTTGCCGTAGCTGGAACCTCCGGCACAATGTTGAATATAAGTGGTAGAGCAGGTATCCATGTCTTGTTCCTGATCTTTGGGAAAACATTCAGTCTTTCGCCATTGAACATTATGTTAGCTGTGTGTTTTTCATAAATGTCCCTTATGGGTTGGGACATTTGTCCCTTATGTCCCTTAAGGTTGAGGGAGGTCCTTTCTATTCCTAATTTATCAAGAAAAAGTGTTGAATTTTGTCAAATGTTTGTCTGCATCTAGTGAGATGATCATTTTTTAAAAAATTATTCTATTGATATGGTGTATTGTATTGATTAATTTTCAGATGTTGAGACACCTTGGATTCCTGGGATAAATTCTACTTGGTTATGAAGTTATCTTGGATGTGATGTATAATCCTTTTTATATGCTGCTGGATTCTGTTTGCTAGTACTTTGTTGAGGATTTTTGCAAATGTTTGAGGATTTTCATGTAGTTTTTTTGTGTGTGTGTGGTGTCTTTGTCTGGCATTGGTATCAAACTAATGAATCTTCTTTTTCTGTTCTATTTTTTGAAAGAGACTGTGGAGGATTGGTGTTAAATCTCCTTTAAATGTTTAGTAGAATTCACCAGTGAAGTCATCTGGTTCTGGGCTTTTCTTTGTGGGAAGTGTTTTGATTACTAACTCAAACACTTTACTTATTGTACATCTATTCAGATTTTATATTTCATCTTGAGTCAGTTTTGGTAGTTTGTCTCTTTCTAGATGTGTCTGCTTCACCTAAATTATATAATTTGTTGGTTTACAGTTGTTCATAGTATTCCCTTGTCATTTTTTTTGTTTCTGTATGGGCAGTAGTAATGTCCTTTCTTTCATTCCTGATTTTAGTAATTTGAGTCTTCTCTTTTTCTTGGTCAATCTAGCTAAAAGTTTTCAATTTTGTTGATGTTTTTTGAAGTTCATTGATTTTCTCTATTTTTCTATTCTTTCATTTATTTTCCCTCTAAACTTTATTATTTCCTTCTTTCTGCTTGCTTTGGGTTTAGTTTGGTCTTTTTTTTTCTAGTTTCTTATTTTACTTATTTATTTATTTATTTTTGTGTGAAGAAGATCAGCCCTGAGCTAACATCCATGCTAATCCTCCTCTTTTTGCTGAGGAAGACCGGCCCTGACCTAACATCTATTGCCAATCCTCCTCCTATTCCTCCCCCTTTTTCTCCCCAAAGCCCCAGTAGATAGTTGTATGTCATAGTTGCACATCCTTCTAGTTGCTGGGACGCTGCCTCAGCATGGCCGGACAAGCGGTGCATCGGTGTGTGCCCGGGATCCAAACCCCGGCCTCCGGTAGCACAGTGCGCGCACTTAACTGCTAAGCCATGGGGCTGGCCCCTTCTTCTAGTTTCTTACGGTGGAAATTTAGGTTGTTGATTTGAGATCGTTCTTTTTTTTTTTTTTTTGTGAGGAAGATTAGCCTGAGCTAACATGCTTTGCCAATCCTCCTCTTTTTTGCTGAGGAAGATTGGCCCTGGGCTAACATCTGTGCCCATCTTCCTCTACTTTATATGGGATGCCGCCACAGCATGGCTTGACAAGTGGTGCATCAGTGTGCGCCCAGGATCCGAACCTGCGTAGCCCGGGCCGCTGAAGCTATTTAAAATAACTGACTTAAAGTCTGAGTCTAGTAAGTCCAATGTCTAGGCTTCCTGAGGAACAATTTCCATTGGATTCCTGTGTATGGACCATGTCTTCTTTTGTATTGTCTCATAATATTTTTTTCTTGAAAACTAGACATTTCAAATAATATGTCTGACAACTCTGAAAATCAGATTGTCTCCACTACCCAGGGTTTGCTCTTGCTGCTTGTTATAGTTTTTATTGTCTGTTTAGTGACTTTTCTGAAATAATTCTTTAAGTCTGTATCTTTGTCATTTGTGGACACTGAAGTCACTACTTATTTAGCTTAGCGATCAGCTAATGATTAGACAGAAATTGGCTTAAATGTCTAGAACCCTTAAGTCTATGGGTATTTGCCCAGCAGCTCTGTGTGCATGTTGGGGCGTGTCCTTGACACTCAGCCAGGTGATTTACAACTCTGCCTCTGTCTGCACTTGCTGCTTGCACAGAGCCTCGAAGCCAATCAGGGGTGAGGACTTGGGACTTTCCTCAAGTCCCAGGTGTCTCCTGAACACGTGTATAGCCCTATGCATGGCCCCACAGAAGCCCCCAGTTGAGGACACGGTGCCAGGGCCAGGGTGGACTCAGCCTCTGCATTGAAGGAGATTATTTCTGACACCTAGAGAATGGGGGATCCTAATAGACTTTAAGGTCCCAAAGAAAAAAGGCAATGGCATGGTTTGCCACCTGAGCGTGTGCACTGAAATTTGAAACCATTACACTTCTGTGGTGTTCCCAGTGGTATTCTTCTGTTATTTCTGCTGCCTGGACTCCTCCCCAACTTACATCGCCCCATCTCCACTTTCTGTCATTCAAGAGTCAGCTCAGTGGCCCCAACTTCTGGGGTGAGAGTACCCCTCCATGCTCCGATGGCACCTGGGTGCCCACTTCCATCCGACTTACTGTGTTGGGTTGGGATGGCACCCACCTGTCTCCCGGTGTGCATTCTCTTTCTCTCTATGCCCCATCACGAGCCTGAAACCTGGAAGCAGAGCAGCTGAAACACAGTTGACATCTGGCAGTTAGGAAGGAGCCCAAACTCCCGAGTCATATTTGAGCGCCACCATTTCTTGACTGTGTGGCCTCAAGCACATTATTTAACTTCTCTGTGTTTTGTTCTTCATCTGTAAAATGGGGGATACTAAAAGCACTTACCTCATAACACTGTTGTGAGGATTAAATGAAATAATACCTATAAAGCAGTAACAGTACCAGGCATATAGTAAGCGCTCAGTAAATGTTGCTATCATTTTTAAGACATGGTAAATATTGATACATTTTTTATTGAAAGAATAAGTGAGTAAAGGGAAGAATAAAATCTGATATGAAAGGAACCAGAACATGTGTCAGCCTGTTTTTCAATGCCTCTTCTGCCAGGCCAACTTGAGAATATCTCTGGTGAATTGCATAAGTTCTCTGAGCCAATTTTCAGGCCATGCACAAGGAGGAGTGAGGACAGACAAGCAGTGGTTTCCTGGGGGTGCCTGGAACCTGACAGAGCCATCTGGCCAGTCTGATCAACGAGGATCAAAGGAAGGCTGCCTCTCCATGAGAAGGACAGTATTACTCATGACCTCTCCCTGCTCTCTCACTCCTGGTACCTCCCAAATTAAGTATCTATGTACAAGACCTTGTCTCCAGCTCTGCCTTTACTGATAAAGCTGAGACACAGATTGATAAAGGAGAAGTATGTAAATATGATTGTGTTAATCAGCGTTCTCCAGAGAAATAGAACCACTAGGAGACATAGGAGTGCCATGATCTTCCGTCTGCAAGCTGGAGACTCAGGAAGGCTGGCGGTGTAGTTCCAGTCTGAGTCCACAGGCCTGAGAATCAGGAACAACAATGGTATAAGTTCCAGTTCAAGGGCGGGAGAAGACTGATGTCCCAGCTCAAACCTTCAGGCAGAGAGAGAGAGAGAGAGAGACAGAGAATTCAACTTTCCTCGGCATTTTTGTTCTATTCAGGCCCTCAGTGGGTTGGATGAGGCCCACACACAACAGGGAGGGCAATTTGCTTTACTCAGCCCACTAGTTCAACTGCTAATCTCTTCCAGAAACACTTTTACAGACACCCTCAGAAATAACGTTTAGCCAGCGATCTGGGCACCTCATGACCTGGTCAAGTTGACCTATTTAACAGTCTAACTAATGATCACAATTATTAATATAGTTATGGGATATTTACATATTTATGAAATGTGTATACCACTTTCAACTGTTCTTTGATAAGCAGGACTGTCTTCTGATATGAGTTTATGGCCTTTCTGATTTCTTGGTTTTAAATAGCTGTTCTTTTACAAACTGGCAATGATGATAGATAGTAGTCTCTTAAAAAATCTTGACTTGTCAAAATTAAAAAATCCATAACCCTACTTGGGTCTCTTGTATTTCTAAAACATTTAACTTTGAAGGGATATCCAAAAGACAGAACTCTTGGTTTGAGATTTGGGGGCCAAAGGGTATGGTGATGGACCCTGCGATGAGAAGCAGAGCCATGAGGTGGTGATGCTGGCCCGTCAATTTTGTGGCTCTTGTTCGTGGAGAAACAGGCTAAAACAGCTTCAAAGCTGGTTTTGGCCAATGAAGAGGTAGATTTAGAGTGACAACTGGGCTTTTCCGTTTTATTTTCAAGACCTGGTTGGTTTTATATCTTGGCTGTATCCTGGCAAATACTTGCACTTTTGTCCCAAGGTTTGCATGGCAAAGATGGTCCTACAGCAAAATATCAGCTCCCCTAATGTATGAAAAATGTCTGCTCATGTTAGCCAAGCTCAATTGTCCCCCACCTATGCTGACATTTTCCTGTGGACGTTCTGATTTCTTAGTTACTTTGGGGTAGCTGAAATTCTCTAGTAGGAAAGAATGAACTTAATTAGTCTTATGTATTTTAATTTTTCATTATACAAATAATATATGAAGCAGTACCTTTGTAAAACATTAATTAATTAAAAGTTATATATGGATCAAGCTAAAGGCTCCTTTAACCACAGCCCCACATATATCTGTCGCTGTAGAAAAAATATTCTTTTCTTTTTGTTTTGTGTGTTTAAAGAAAATGGTATAATATGCACCTTATTCTGCAGCCTCCTCTTTTCACCCAAAACTGTACGGGAGATACTTCTGTAACAATTTGCTTGGATCTACTCCATTCTTTGTCACTCTGACATGTTACTATGAATAAACTACGTCTTGTTGAACCATTCTTCTTTTGGTGCACGTTTGGGTTGTCCCCATGTTTTGCTATTACAATATTATGAAGAATATTCTTATACATGTTTCTTTTTGCATCTGTGTGAAGGTCTCTCCTGGGCAGATACTAATAAACAGAACTGCTGAGTCATAGAAAATGCTCATTTGAGAAATTCAACAGGTATTTTCAGTTTGTTCTCCAAAAGTTGTGCTTCAGTACTGTATGAGTGGATTCATTTTTCCATGTAACCAACACCTGAAACAAACTTTGTAAATGTTTGTCAATCTGATATCTAAGGCATGTCTCTTTGTTGATTTATTTTGTATTTCTGTCATCTCTGGGAAGGTTGAACACTTCTTGGTTACTGGCATTTCATATTTCCTCCACTGAGAATTGTTTGGCTGTTCGTGTCCTTTGCCACACTTCCACTGGATGGTTTGTCTCTCATTAGTTTACAGGAGTTCTTCATACAGTCTGCAGAGAAACCCTTGATAACATGTTGGAGTGTTTTCTTCTGTTTTTTCACTTAATTTACGGTGCCTTTGGTCTTACAAAGTTGTATTTTGCTGTAGTTAGTTTTATGAATCTTGTCGACTAGAGTTCTGCTTTCTGAGTCTCGTTTAGTAAGACTGTCTATTATCCAAGATATAAAGATGTTCTATAATCTTTTTAAAACAATCTAATACTTTTAATATTCATTCAACTTTTATTGTTTATTATATTCAGATTTGGAGTTGATTTTTAAGGAGTGGTGTGAGACCAAATAGAATATTTATTAATATTTTGTCAAATGAATATCTGATTGTCCCAAAATAATGTATTGGCTATTACCAGACTTTATGAACATACATAGTGAATAGTTATGACAAGTGCTGGTAGATCAAGTAAATCACAGACTGACAAATGACTGTAGGACTTAGCAATGTGGTGGTCACTTGTGACCGTGGAAAAAAGAGTTGTAGTGGGGTGGTGGGGGTTCATTGGAATGGGTTCAAGAGAGAATGAGAGAAATCAGAGATGGTGAGTACACACAGCCATTCCTGAGGTCAATCAGTTGTTCTTTTAAACCAATCAGAAGATGTTTTTGACATTTTTAACAAATGGCTCAAAACCATGACACTCTTCATGTAGATTTTAAAGCAGATGAGAAAGCCTTCCATGTTGAAGTTCTGAAGTATGAGTTTCACACACTCATTGTTTTTGGCAACAGAACAGAGTCAATCCTCCTTATTCAGTAATTTGATATTCGTGAATTCACCTAGTCACTAACATTTACAGGTGAATCCAAACCCAACACACACTGTGTTTTCCCTGGGAATTCCTGGACGGGTGCAGAGTGGCAGAAAGTGGGAGTTGCCTGAGGCGCACGTTCCCAGCTGAGGTAGAACAAGGTGACACTCTTGTTTCAGCTCTCAGGTCAACAAGTGTCCTTTTCCTGGTCTATTAAATGGTACGTTTTTCACCTTTTTTGCTTCTTGCTGCTGTTTTTCCTCTTTGTAATGATCCGCAAACATAGAGCTGAAGTGCTGTGTAGTGTTCCTAAGCACAGGAAGCCTGTGATGGGCCATATGTAGCAAACACTTGTGTTAGATGAGCTTCCTCCAGGCATGGGTTATGGATAGTGATATTGGCTGGGAGTTCAAATAGTGTGTCTACAGTCTATAGTAAATAAGGTCTTTTCAAAAGAGACAAACATAAAACAAGGCTATGCGTTGACAGGTTCCCAAACATGTCACGACCAAAGACTGCAGAAACCTAACCTTGTCCTTCCCCTAGGAGCCCTGGTTCAGTCTGGCTCATGCAGTGTTTGCTAAAAATTAATAGAATGTAACTCTTCCAAATAGGGAGGATCAATGGTAACATGATGGAGATATTTTCAAACCTCTCTTTTAAAAATGATGTCTAAAAAGCAGGTAGTTTCTCAACTAATGGTTGACTTGTCATCTTTACTTTGAAAGGACAGAGTTTTTAACAGCATCTGCTCAGAAGCATATCTTTGATAGACCCATAAAAAAATCTCAGCAAATTGGGGACAACTGTTTTCTGCAAGAGAAAATGTGTATAGAATACATATATTAACTTCAAGACAGTAGTTACCTTTGGGGAGGAAAGAGAGAGGAAGGAGAATGGTGTCTTCCACTGTGTAATAGTTCTTAAAAAACGACATCAATAAGGTGTGCTCTGTTAAATCTCAGCAAAGAGTAAATGGTTTCTGTTATCCTATTCTCCTTCTAAGTATATTTAAAATAAATATGTAACTGGGGGCCTGCCCGGTGGCGCAAGTGGTTGGGTGCGCGCGCTCCGCTGCGGCGGCCCGGGGTTCGCTGGTTTGGATCCCGGGCGTGCACCGACGCACTGCTTTGGCAAGCCATGCTGTGGCGGCGTCCCATATAAAGTGGAGGAGGATGGGCACAGATGTTAGCCCAGGGCCGTCTTCCTCGGCAAAAAAAAGAGGAGGATTGGCAGATGTTAGCACAGGGCTGATCTCCTCACAAAAAAAAAAATAAATAAAATAAATAAATAAATAAATATGTAACTGGAACTGAGATGAAATAACACTAATGTAATAGATGCTATTTGCTGGAGTGCTCCCACCATCTGATGGACAGCTCGTGATGGGTTGGTGATGTTGCTGACACCATCTAAAGGTCAGGACACGTTGTTTACCAGCTGTGGAGCTAGAGAAGGCTCGGTCACCAGCAGCAGAGCCAGAGTTACCTCAACCTGCAAAGTTAGAGCCACATAGAAGCAGATCCTGCTCCAGCTGTGGACTAGTGAGAGCTCTGGCAGCAGCTCCAGAGCTCAGTTGCAGCCAGCTCCAGAACTAGAGCTCCTCCAGCTCCCACACTCGACCAGCTCCAGAGCCGCAGCCATTCCCATCACTAGCTCCCGCACCACATCTGTCAATAAGGCAGAGCTAGAGTCAGTCTCAGGACCGGAGCCAATTCTAGAAGCAGGTCAGGCACCACCGCCTGAGACAGACCCAGCTCTAGCCCCAGCTCAGGTCCAGCTCCTGAGCCAGTGGCACAGCCAGAGCTGGTGGGATCTCCAGCATCAGCCACAGCAGTGGCTCCGGCACTAGGGCAGCTGCAGCACCACCCACATCGCCAGCAACTAAGGCCCGGCCGGCTCCAGCCCCCACCCAGAGATGTCTTTCCCTTTTCTATGTTTTATGATTTCTTATGTTTTATGTGTTCCAATTTAGATTCAATAAAGTTTAATGTTTTCATCACTTAAAGTTGTACAATTCAGGGCCGGCCATTAACTACATCCTCTATGCTGTGTACCGTCACCGTTATCTAGTTCCAGATCATTGCTTCACCCCACCAGAACCCCTGTACCCATGAAGCAGCCATGCCCCCATATCCACTCCCCCACCCCCTGACAAGCACTGATCTGCTTCCTGTCTCTGTGCATTTCCCTGGCCCTGGTGTGGCTGGGCTGAGCACAGCCAACCCTCCTTTGGCCCCTCCCCCCCATGCTGAAGACCCCTGAGGATGCCAATGTGTTCAGTGCCATGAACCCGATGCCTAGTATGACTTTGACCTGAGGAAGCCCGCCGTCACCAAGGGGGTGAGGTCAGGCATGGAGCCAGCTCAACCCTGCTTCACATGAAGAAGAGGGACTCGATATTGCCAAGGGCACCTTCTCCTCAGTCCCTAGTGCTGTTTAGCCACAGGGCCACCCTCCCCAGGGTCTGGCTAGCTGGGGAGATGAGCACGTACAGACTAGAGTGACAAAAACCAGGTGGCCATCTTTTCTGTCCAACCAGCTGGCCCAGGCTACCCAGGAGCAGTTTCACCCTGAACCTCTCGTGCTGCAGGCCTGATGCCTGCCAGTCAGCAGGCTGTCCTGGCCTCCCGTGGACCACTGGGAGCCTTAGGTGCCTTCTGCCCTCTAGGGTCCAAAGGACTAGCTGACCTTTGCCAAGGAGTGCTGCCCATGGGCATGAAGCCCTGCCTGCCACTGAGGCACTGCCCTCTGTGCACCTCCCTCACACCTTCCCAGGTGCGGGTCACTAGCATCTGTGACTTCAGGTGCCCCAGAGTCCCCACTCACCCAGGGGGCGTGACCTCTTCAAATGCAGCCCTTCCATCCAGCCTCCAAGCCAATAGGCCCCAACACAGGCTTCAGGACCAGGCACAGCTCCCACTCCAAGTGCTGGGACACCTCAGGTGGGGCCAGGACCTCAGTGGCAGGGACATTGTCCAATGCTCAGCGAGCACTTGGCTGGTTCCTCCAGCTCCAAGGTGGAGGAGAGCAACATGAGTTTTGACCCAGAGGCCCCTGATGGCAAGGAAAAGAAGGTGGCTGCCCTCCCCATTCTCCCTGACAGCCCACTCCCAGTCCCTTCTTGCCCGGGACCAGTGTTCCCCAGCGACACCTACAAAGGGGCCAAGAAGCCCAGGAGCTGGATGCCGGCCTGGGGTGTCCTGCCGGGTCCAGAGACTCTGCTGACCATGCCACCCCCACAGTTATGGAAATCAACCGCCCCTGGGCCCCGATGGTCTCTGGTTTCATCTTGGCCTCCAGCAGCACTTCCTCCTCCTCAGCCTCCACCACACCCATGGCAGCTTTGGTCACACACAAGCGTCGTGTCTCAGGCTCTTCAACCACAGCTCCTCGCTGGCCCTCTCCATCCACACGGTGGGCGATGCTGCATCATCCCTGTCCACCTGGAGTAAACAACAGCAACGTGGACAGGAGCGTCTTGTTTAGCCCACTGGTGGGACGTGCCCTTGGTCCCATCACTCAGAGCTCTCTGAGCACAGACCTGTCCTGAATGGCTACTTTGACAAGAAGCCCTCTCTGGGCCCTCCAGGCAGCAGGCCCAGCCCAGGCAGGAGGTAGGCGACTGCCACAGTGCCCACTGTACATGGGAGGAAATGGAGGCAGCCTTCTCATCCTGTTGGTTCTTGGGGATCTTGGCTTGAGTGGAGGTGGATAAGGTGTCCACTGAGCTCCCTCCAAATCTAGGATCTAACCGCCTGAGGCTCTGATGAGACTGCTCGTTCAAGTCCAACCAACCTGTAGTGAAGCCCGACTCCTTGCCTGAGTCACGGCCCTGTGTGATCTGGTCCAGACACCGTCCCCAGAGTGCACCCCTCACCACACCCCACCCTCCCTAAAGCCTTCCTCCCCAAGGACCCTGCCAAGCCCCTGCCCCCTTCAGAGCTCCTAGCCTGCAGTGCCCCTCCCCGGAGCCCCCATCCAGGATGGACTCACCTCTGTGCTGGGCTCACAGGCCACCTCCTCAGGCTCCTGTGCTAGCAGAGCCTTTAGGGTCAGATTGACCTGGGGTCAAACCCACAGCTGGGTCACCTCACAGCCCTGTGACAGGCAAGGTCATGTGGTGTCTTCTCGGAGCCTCAGTTTCCTCCATGAAAAATGGGGTCAGTGACTCTGACCTCAGGAGAGTGTGTTGGGATTCAAGCAGGGAGACGAAGCTGCCCAAAGTGCTTGGACTCAGGAGGTCGCCTGGCTGGGGGAGCCCCAATGCAGGACAAGGCCTCGATGGTCAATGCTGGGCTCAATGCTGGTGAAAATCAAGGATTTCTAGTCCCCTGTTCACGTCTGGACTTGGTCACTTAGAGCAGAGTGACCTTGAATGCTGGGACCACTGGTCATCTGTAAAATGGGGTGCAATCACTCAGCACCCAGTGGGCTCCCTAATAACAGTAACTCCCTCCAATAGTTGCCCAGCTGGGCTCCCTTCAGCTCCTCCTACACCCGCCAGGGCTGCAGGCAGGGACTGGCTGGACCTCATGTGGTAGGGAGGGGGTGTAGAGGAGGAGGGAGAAGGGCAGCCTGGCCTTCTCCCTGCCCAGGGTCTGTGTCCACCACTGTCTTCGTGTCCGCAGGACCAGCCATGCATGGAGCTGGACCCTGGGATGGAGTCTGTGAACCAGGACAGTGAGGTCGGTGTATATTCAGTGACCCTCACATCCCCAGATGTCCAACCTACCCAACTGTGCACCGTGTGGCCCACCTGGCTTCTGTGGCGTGTTCCTGCGACGTAGGGGATGTGAGGGTCACCGAGCAGTTGGCTGGGGAGGGGACAGACGAAAGCAGCCACATCAAGGGACCGTTGTGTTACACGTGTGTGCTGCGAGCTGTGTCACCCAGAAGTGCTGTCTGCAGGGCCCCTCTGTGTGCCTGACCATGGACAGGAGGCCTGGTTGCCGCACAGGAGAGAGGCCTGTGAGACAGTGAGGGTATCCCTGCCACACTCATGTGGGCGGAGATCCCGGGCCATGTCCATGCTCATCGGGGCTGATGTTGCTCCGTGTCCAACCCTCACAGGACAGTTGGGAAACTGAGGCCAGGAGAAGCAGGGACAGGCCCTGGGGTCACAAGGTGGGCAGAGTCCAGAGGGGAAGAGAGCATTCCAAGCTCTTAGGCCAGCCTCAGCACTTCCAAGGGGTTTGCTTTGGGAATGAGAGCCCCTAATACCCTGGGGGACCTCTGCCAATGCCCTCCCATGTAGGGCCCTTTGCTATACGCATCCCCACGTGGACACACTCACACACACAAGCATACACACACACTCTGAATGCCCAGCCCGGTCTCAGAAGGGAAGTGCTCACTGGGGAGGTGACAGGAGGAAGGAAGAAAGAGGTTGGAGGCAGCTCTGCCATGGGGCATGGGCATCCGGTCCCCTAACAACATGCCCAGGCCCATAGCATGAAGGGGAGAGATGCCAGACTGGTAGGCAGGGGGTCCCCAAGGTACACAGGGGGATGCAGGGGTTGGGGTCATCCCTAGAGCAGCCTGTAGAGAACCAGGTCTGGCGTCCTGTGGCCACCACTCTGGGCACCGGGAACTAGGATGTGACCCCCTAGGGGGGAGGGGATACAGCAGAGAAGGCTAGATCTTACGCCTCTGTAAATTGGGGTTCATAGATGGGGTGACTCTAAGGGTCCCACAGGCTTGTAGAAGAGTCTATTGACCTTCGTTCTCCATCCATGACCCACTGTTCTCTGAGTCCTTGTAAAATGCATTCCATTCCCTCGAGGTCTTGCTGAGCAGAAGGCAGCCTGAGAGCTTGGGGACTGGGGCCCCGGGCAGTGCAGAACATGGCAGAGCACTGGTCGACTTGTCTGGGGACCAGGGACAAGGCCATCCTTGTCGGAGCCTCGGGGGCCTCCTTTGGAAGTGAGGTGGAGTCATTGCCCTGGCTGGGGCGAGGAGGCCTTGTGAGTCAACGGGACACGCCACGGCCAGTGGAGGGAAAGCGAGGAGCAAGAGAGGCTTCTGAGGTCCCTCACGTCCCTTCTGGAGCCCACAGGTCCTGCTCCTTTGCGTCCTGGGCCCTGGTGGAACCACTGCCTTGAGGACCCCAAACAAAGAAAGGTGTGTGTTTTGCTTTCTGCTTTCCTGCCTGGGGCTGCAAGGCTGGGGCTGACCACCAGGGGTGTCCTGTGTCCACTCATGCTCAATGCAGCAAGTGGAGCAGGGAAGGGACGCCCAGGGCTCGTTCTGGGTGTTCCCCTGTCCAAAGCAACAGGCACCTTTGATTACTGGCATCCACGTCCACAATGGGAGCTGCTCAGAGGCGGGAGGGGACTCTGAGATCCTTTCATGATTCTTTCAGCTACTGTGGCGCCAGCACTCACCCTGAGCAGGGCCCATGTTAGTCCTGAGGGCAGTGCTGAAAGCACCCACATGGTCTCTGTCCTCCAGGAGCTCACAGCCTGGAGGTGGAAAGGACAAAATCATGAACAAATCCATGTGAAAAAGAAGAGAAGGTGCTACAGAGCAACGAAGCAGGGTGCTGGAGGAGGGAGGGCCTGGAGCCCCTAGGTGGGGGTAAAGGGCCCCCCTGGGGACATTTGTGCCCTGAGCAGAAGGACAAGAGGAGCCAGCCCTGCATCTGTCTGCAAACAGCGTGCTGGGGGGAAGCTCAAAGGCACAGAGACTTGGAGGCAGAAGAGGATTTGACGAGAGAGGAGGTGAGAAAAGAGCCAGTGTGGCTAGAGTGAGCTGGGGAGGAGAGAAGCGAGGGAGAGAGGATGGCAGGGCCAGACCCAGGCCTGGAAGGAGGTACTAGCTGTCTATGCTGGGTGACAGCATTAGCCTCACTTGGCACTTACGAGACCTATCATTGAGCATCTGACAGTGTCTCTACCAGGGTCCAGGCTCAGGTCAGCTGGGAGGCTCCCCGTCAAGGTCTAGCAGGAGGCTGGGGCTGTGTTCTCAACTGAAGCTCGATAGAGGCAGGAGCCATCTCGGAGATCATTCGCAAGTATCGGGGCAGTGGTAGGATTCAGTTTGGATGGGGGGGTTTCAGGCCTTTTCTGTCTGTGGGCCGGGACCCTCTGCCAGTTCTTTGCACTAGGGGGTGTCATAGGGAAGGAAGCTCATAATATCTGATATGGCTTCTCCTGAATAGTGGATCAGAGAGACAGAAAGAGGGAGAGAAAGAGAGACAGTGACACACAGAGATAGAAAGATGGGGACGAGAGACAAAGAGAGTAGACACAGACAGAGACAGGGAGACAAAGAGAGAGACAGAGAGACAGGGAGAGACCAAGAGAGATACAGACAGCCAGAGACACAGAGACAGAGAGAGACAGAGAGAGAGAGACAGAGACAGAGAGATAGAATGAACACAGGAGAGACAGAACCACACAGAAGTCACAGACTTTTCATTAAGCTGACCGTGGAAGTGACATCCCATCACTCGGCCCTATTCTATTGGTTAGAAGCCAGCCGCAAAGTCCATTCTCATAGAGGAGCGGGGATTACATAGGATGTGTGCCTAGGAAGTGGGAACGCTGGGAGCCGTTGTGGGGGCTGCCCACCACATAGGCTGAGATGACCACCACTCAGGCACTTGGACCTGAGTCTAAACATAACAGGAGGCCCTGGAGGGTTGCGAGCCAGAAGGAGATGATGTCTGAACGTCATTTCATTTCAACTCTCCCTAGGAACACTGGAAACAGGCAAGAGGGGAAGTGCCTCTCCCAGACGCCCAGCAGACCCAAGCCTCTTTGCGTTGTATTCTCTGCCACAGCCAGCCCTTTCTGTAATCCTTGCACTGCCAAGTCTGTGCAGGAGCTACGTGTGGGAGCAGCCCACGGGATTCACAGACTCTGAAGGGATCTCTAGGTCTATACACCTGATGACATCCCTAGGAAGTAGATGCTAGAATGACCCCCACTACAGAGAGGGACATGAGCACAGGAGAGACCCTGAGAGGGGAGGCCCTGAGAGGCGCAGGGTTGTCCAGGGTGACATCACTGGCAAGAAGCAGGAGCGGGACTGAATTCAACTTTGTGTCCTCAAAGCTGGGGCCCTGGTTGCGTCCAGACCTCCCCAGAGGCTGTGGGGTGGACTGTGTCAGTGTGACTGTGTCTGGACAGGGTGTGGAGATGGAGAGTGAGCAGTCAGCAGCCCGGGGGGCCCTTAGGAAGGTCTTGTGTGAGGAGGAAGCTTAGGTAAGGAGATCCCAGGAAGTGACCTCACAGAGCCCAATAGAACTTGGAACCCTGGTAACTAGGCACCCACATCCTAAACACAGCCCCCAAGCGAGCTCACTTCTCTAGCAACATGTTTAGTTGCTGCTTCCCAATGACCAGGGGCCGGAGCCCCAGGAAAGCCCCCAAAGACCGATGCAGATGCTGGTGCCCCTCTCGCGGCCGACGGCTCTGGTCGTTTACCCGGAGGGACGGAAAGGTAACACCGGGAGGCCCAGGGAAGGCCATTCCAAACCAGACTACCACTGTGGTCCCATCTGGGCAGCCCTACATCCCCTCCCCATGTGTGCCTGGATGGGCGGGTTCATGTGGGTAGACCACCGTGAGCAGGAGCAGTCGGTGAGGTGTTAGAAGCCTTGGGGGGTCGGTCAGGTTCAAAGCCCAGGTCAAGGCCGGCTGGGTGGGATGTGGAGTGCGGGGTGGTGCCCTTCTGCCTGAGGTTTATCCCAAGCCCCTGAGGTGTAGGTCTTTCCTCAGGGGTGGAATAATGTACAGGCACAGGTGTGTGCCTGATCTGGGAGAATTAGGACCAGAGGGCAGAAGAGCAGCAGGGACAGCTGGGCAGGGCTCTGATGCCTCTGGGACGGAGCCAGTCACTGTCTTTGCAGAGCTCCACGAAGAAGATCAGTGTGGAGCTGGCGGAAGGGGATATTCCATCCATCTCCCCGATGGAGGCGCCGGTGTCCCACAGGCCTGGACCAGCAGCTACCGGGAGACGGTCTGCAGTGACAGTGATAAAACCCTCAGAGCCACCAGAAGACCCAGCTTCAATCCCGGGAAAACCATCATACCCACCATGTCCTGCAGCAGCGCAGGAGGCAGCTGAGGCCACAGCCTCCGTGCAGGGAGCGCCATCCCCTGCAGAGTCTCCTGTAGCATACCAGGAGGCAGAAGAGGCCCAAACCTCTGTGCAGGGAGGGCCATCCCCTGCACAGCCTCCTGCAGGAGACGAGGAGGCAGCTGAGACCCCTGCCTCCGTGCTGGGACAGACATCTCCTGCACAGACTCCCGCAGGACTCCAAGAGGCAGCTGAGGCCTCAGCCTCTGTGCAGGGAGAGCCATCCCCTGCACAGGCTCCTGCAGGAGAACAGGAGGCAGCTGAGGCCCCAGCCTCTGTGCAGGGAGAGCCATCCCCTGCACAGTCTCCTGCAGGAGAACAGGAGGCAGCTGAGGCCCCAGCCTCTGTGCAGGGAGAGCCATCCCCTGCACTCTCTCTGGCAGGAGACCAGGAGGCAGCTGAGGCCCCAGCCTCTGTGCAGGGAGAGCTATACCCTGCACAGTCTCCTGCAGGAGACCAGGAGGCAGCTGAGGCCCCAGCCTCTGTGCAGGGAGAGCCATCCCCTGCACAGCCTCCTGCAGGAGAACAGGAGGCAGCTGAGGCCCCAGCCTCTGTGCAGGGAGAGCCATCCCCTGCACAGGCTCCTGCAGGAGAACAGGAGGCAGCTGAGGGCCCAGCCTCTGTGCAGGGAGAGCCATCCCCTGCACAATCTCCTGCAGGAGACAGGGAGGCAGCTGAGGCCCCAGCCTCTGTGCAGGGAGAGCCATCCCCTGCACAGCCTCCAGCAGGAGAACAGGAGGCAGCTGAGGGCCCAGCCTCTGTGCAGGGAGAACCATCCCCTGCACAGTCTCCTGCAGGAGAACAGGAGGCAGCTGAGGGCCCAGCCTCTGTGCAGGGAGAGCCATCCCCTGCACAGTCTCCTGCAGGAGAACAGGAGGCAGCTGAGGGCCCAGCCTCTGTGCAGGGAGAGCTATACCCTGCACAGTCTCCTGCAGGAGAACAGGAGGCAGCTGAGGCCCCAGCCTCTGTGCAGGGAGAGCCATCCCCTGCACAGCCTCCAGCAGGAGAACAGGAGGCAGCTGAGGGCCCAGCCTCTGTGCAGGGAGAGCCATCCCCTGCACAGTCTCCTGCAGGAGAACAGGAGGCAGCTGCGGGCCCAGCCTCTGTGCAGGGAGAGCCATCCCCTGCACAGTCTCCTGCAGGAGACCAGGAGGCAGCTGAGGGCCCAGCCTCTGTGCAGGGAGAGCTATACCCTGCACAGTCTCCTGCAGGAGAACAGGAGGCAGCTGAGGCCCCAGCCTCCGTGCAGGGAGAGCCATCCCCTGCACAGCCTCCTGCAGGAGAACAGGAGGCAGCTGAGGCCCCAGCCTCTGTGCAGGGAGAGCCATCTCCTGCACAGCCTCCAGCAGGAGAACAGGAGGCAGCTGAGGGCCCAGCCTCTGTGCAGGGAGAGCCATCCCCTGCACAGTCTCCTGCAGGAGAACAGGAGGCAGCTGAGGGCCCAGCCTCTGTGCAGGGAGAGCCATCCCCTGCACTCTCTCCGGCAGGAGAACAGGAGGCAGCTGAGGGCCCAGCCGCTGTGCAGGGAGAGCCATCCCCTGCACAGTCTCCTGCAGGAGACAGGGAGGCAGCTGAGGCCCCAGCCTCTGTGCAGGGAGAGCCATCCCCTGCACAGTCTCCTGCAGGAGACAGGGAGGCAGCTGAGGCCCCAGCCTCTGTTCAGGGAGAGCCATCCCCTGCACAGCCTCCAGCAGGAGAACAGGAGGCAGCTGAGGGCCCAGCCTCTGTGCAGGGAGAGCCATCCCCTGCACAGCCTCCAGCAGGAGAACAGGAGGCAGCTGAGGGCCCAGCCTCTGTGCAGGGAGAGCCAAGCCCTGCACAGGCTCAGGGAGGAGAACGAGAGGCAGCTGAGGCCCCAGCCTCTGTGCAGGGAGAGCCATCCCTTGCACAGGCGCCTGCAGGACACAGGGAGGCAGCTGAGGCCAATCTCTGCGGCCTGGGAGAGCTGGCTCAGGACCCTCCCTCATTAGCACCTCCAGTCCCACCTGTTCCACCTACTCCCTTACCACCAATTTCCTTCCCCATCCTCCTAATTGTGTTTCTCTATTTCTTGGTTTCTTTCATTGATTTTTTTTTATTGTTTATATCTTGATTATTTAAAATAAATTTCACTTTCATCTTTTAACAGTTTACTGTTTTTCATTTTAAATTGTACACTTCATGAGCATTAAGTACATTCACAATGCTGTGCAGCCATCACCTCTGTATGCGTTTAGAGTATTTCATTCTCCAAAAGAACACCCTGTTCTAAAAGCACTCACTCCCACTTTCTCCCTCAGGCCCTGGCAACCCCTAATCTGTTTTCTGTCACTGTTTCCTTTTTTTTTTTAAATCTGTTCAGGATGTTTCCTATAAGTGAAATCATGCCATAGGTGGCCATGTGTTTTCTGCCCATTTATTTTCGCACGGCCTGATAGGTTTTCCTTTTCTGTTTTTATTTGAAATAGAATTTCTCTAATTTGATAGGAAAATCCCAGATGGAGTCTAGATTTGATGTATCAAAGAAAGCCCTTTTGGTAAATATGTGCATAATCTTGGGGTACAGACTGCTGTTCTAAGTGCGACACCAAAGCCAGAAGCCACACACGAAATGCGTTGCTCTTCCTGCAGCCTAAACAAAAACAAGAAAGGGTAGAAAGCTGGAAAGACAAACCAAGAGGCAGCTGAGGCATCAGCCTCCAAGCAGGGAGAGCCATCCCCTGCACTGGCTCCTGCAGGAGAACAGGAGGCAGCTGAGGCCCCAACCTCTGTGCAGGGAGAGCCATGCCCTGCACAGGCTCCTGCAGGAGAACGAGAGCCAGCAGAGGGCCCAGCCTCCGTGCAGGGAGAGCCATCCCTTGCACAGTCTCCTGCAGGAGACAGGGAGGCAGCTGAGGCTACAGCCTCTGTGCAGGGAGAGCCATCCCCTGCACAGGCTCCTGCAGGAGATCAGGAGGCGGCTGAGGGCCCAGCCTCTGTGTAAGGAGAGTCAAGCTCTGCACAGGCGCCTGCATGAGACAGAGAGGCAGCTGAGGCCAAATTCTGAGGCCTGGGAGAGCTGGCTCGGGAACCTCCCTCATTAGCACCTCCAGTCCCACCTGTTCCACCTGCTCCCTTACCACCAATTTCCTTCCCCATCCTCCTAATTGTGTTTCTCTATTTCATGGTTCCTTTCATTGCTTTTTTTATTGTTTATATCTTGATTATTTAAAATAAATTTCACTTTCATCTTTTAACAGTTTACTGTTTTTCATTTTAAATTGTACACTTCCTGAGCATTAAGTACATTCACAATGCTGTGCAGCCATCACCGCTGTATGCGTTTACAATATTTCATTCTCCAAAAGAACACCCTGTTCTAAAAGCACTCACTCCCACTTTCTCCCTCAGGCCCTGGCAACCCCTAATCTGTTTTCTGTCACTGTTTTGTTTTTTTTTTAATCTGTTCTGCATGTTTCTTATAAGTGAAATCATGCCGTAGGTGGCCATGTGTGTCTGCCCATTTCTTTTCGCACGGCCTGATAGGTTTTCCTTTTCTGTTTTTATTTGAAATAGAATTTCTCTAATTTGATAGGAAAATCCCAGATGGAGTCTAGATTTGATGTATCAAAGAAAGCCCTTCTGGTAAATATGTGCATAATCTTGGGGTACAGACTGCTGTTCTACGTGGGACACCAGAGCCAGAAGCCACACACGAAACGCGTTGCTCTTCCTGCGGCCAAAACAAAAACAAGAAAGGGTAGAAAGCTGGAAAGACAAACCACAAACCGGAATGTATTCCTCATGACACAAGGCCAGGGAAATGTTACGCATCCTTGTGGTCCTAAAAAACACTCGAAAGTCAGAGTTTTAAAAAGAGATAAAGAGCAAACACATTCAACGCCAACGAGAGGTGATACACAGGGGCAGCATGTGTCAGAGATGCGCGAGCTCCCCGAGGAGGAGACGCGCACATGGAGACACTGTGGAGAGGGCACTGGGCCCCATCAGACGGGCTGGGTTCCAGTGTGGTGACGACCAGACCTGGTGACAATGTGAGGAAGCAGAGGCCCCAGTAGACCCCTAGAGACAAGTGTGAAAGGACACTCCTCTCTGGAGACCAACCTGCAGGACCCATCGCAGTCCCCAGGGGCACGCCTGTGCTGGCGGTACTGATCCCAGGACTTCATCCCACAGAAATTCCTGCCCAACTTTTCAAAGATGTATTTTCCAGACTATTCATCACAGCACTGGTTGCAATAGCAAGCAATTGGAAGGAACGCTACTGTCCATGGCGAGGCGATGGGATCCATCTGTCCCATCTGTAAGACCACTAATATGTGATATCAGCCAGAAGACATGCATCTAGGAACATGAATCTGTGTGTGAGAGAGCGACAGAGACAGACAGAGAAAGAGAGAGACAGAGCCAGAGAGATACGCACCAAATCATCCATGGGGCTCACCTCTGGGGATGGGAATTGCCACTCGCTTCTCTTCTCCTTTAGAGGCCTGCGTGATGTTTCAACTTGATAGAATGTGCCTCTATTCCTCTTATAATTCTAACAAGATTAAAATCACATGTTAATGTTATCCATTTATCACTCATCTTTGGACTGAAGTACATTATTTCGTTTTTCTTTGTAAAGGTTTTTATTACAAAGACAATGTACGTTAATTACAGGAAAAGAATGAATTCTAAGGGAATTAAGAATTAAGTGGAAACTGAGGAGTGCCCTTAACAGGCAGTGTTCACCGTTTCAGTCCTTTGCCTTTGTATGCACGTGTGTGTGCACGTGTGTGCATGTGCCCATTCAGCTGTGTGCATCTGTATGCACATGGGTATGTCTATGTGCAAGTGTGTGTGGGTGTGCACTTGCGGCTATCGTGTGGGAAGGACTGCAGGGAGTGTGCTCTTCTGGAACCTGATTTCCCCAGGGCTGGACCCTGGCCAGTCAATCCTCTTCCTCCTCTGCGTCGGCCTCAGAATTGCCTAAGAGCCTCTGCTGGGCAACACGGATCATTTCTGATTTTTCACTCCCGTCATCGTGCTGAAAGGAACACCTGCATCCATAAATCTCTACTTCTTTAGGACCGATCCCTAGAGGCGGAGATTCTGGCTCATACTGTAAACGTGATGTTAAGGTGTTGGTCACAGTCTCTGACACCCAAGGTCTCCTTCTACCCTGTGATCTTGTTTGGGAACAGGGAGTCCAGAGACCCTGAAACAGAGACCTGAGGGAGGGAGGGAGAAGGAGGAGCAGCTAGGATGCAGGGGATGAAGGTACCTGGGGTGACCTGCCCAGCTGGAAGGCCTCGCTCCTGTTGCTTCTGTCCCTCCCACTCCCCTCACCCCTGGCCCCGCCCCTAACACACCTGACCCCGCTTTGGCCTTGCCCATGCCCCTCCTGCTCCCTAACTCACCTGAGCTGAGCAGCCTGGCCTGCCATCCAGGACAGATGATGATGAGGGTCTGGACACTCCTGCCTGCTCCCTCTCCCTCCAAGCAGAGAGCCCCATCCTCAGTCAGGAAAGTACATCTAGGTCAGTGCAGTGAGTCACAGGGACCTCCTTGAACATGCTCCCTCCAGGGGGAGTTCTCAGTTGCAACAGCAGGACCCACTTGAGCTTGTGTGAGCAGAAGTGACTTTTACAAGACAGAGTGGAGGTGTCATAGAAGGTGCCAGAAGGTCAGAGCACGGGGCTAGAGGCTTTGGAGAAGGTCATCGTGCCCAAAGCACACCTCAGGGTTTTCCAGGAGTGATGGCTGCCTCAGGCACTGTGCCAGCCCCAGCCCACATATCCAGCACATTCAGCCTCTGCGATGGAGGGGCCCTGCTCAGTGGGGATGAGGGAGAGAGCCCTGGTGACCTCGGAGAGGCACTGCCATTGGAGCCTCGGTTTCCTCCCCTGTGAAGTGGGGTGACAGCCGACCTTTCATGGTGGTGTCAGACAAGTTCGCTGAGGCTGCACCTGGAGCGCCCTGCACCTTCTCAGATCTCAACAGCTGCTAGCTCTAATGAAGAGGAATCAAGAGAGGAGAGATGGGGCTGGGTCCCGGATCCCCACCTGGCTGGCTGACTGCCGTGGGACAAGATGGGGTGGAGAAAGGCATTCCAGAGGAACAGCGGAGTCAGAGCGAGTAGGGCATGCCTGGTGGGAGATCAGAGTGGGCAGAGGCAAAGGGCCCCAGGGGGCTCTGAGTGGGGTGACATCAGCAGGAACAGCTCGCGGTGATGAGCACTTACCGGGGCCTCTGTTCTCCTCTTGAGCTATCTCCTTGAATCCTCCCCACAACTCCTTGGGGGAGGAGCAATTATTGTCTTCATTTCACTGATGAGGAAACTGAGGCTCAAAGAGACTTGCCCCCTCTGTGCCCTGCAGAGTGGCAGAGCCGGGATTTGAACCCAGTGCCTCTTAGACCCCTTGGGCCTGCCTGAGAAGGGCTCCCCCATGCTGAGAGAGGGACCTCTTTTCCCTAAAGTTCTGAGAACTTTTGGTCCTGATGCCCAGAGAGACCTCACTCTGCGGGGGGATAGGCTGGTCCTTGCTACTGGGAGAGCCCACAGCGCCCACAGCTGGCCATTCCTCGGCCACCATACCCAGCCCCAGGCAGACGGAGTGGCCCTGTCCCTTTAGTTCAGTGATGGCTGGAGGCCAGAAGGGTGCAGGCCCCAGGGAGGCCAGGACCCCTGAGCCCGAGGAGGCCACAGTGCAGGACAGTGGTTTGGAATGATCCAAAGTCAGAGAAACAGGGGTCCTAGTCCCTGCTCAGCCTCTTTCTAGCTGGTGATGCAGGTGAGGCTCTCAGCCTCAGTTTCCCCATCTGTACAATGAGGAAATAACTTGGCCTCCTGATGGGCTGTTGGGAGACTTCCCTGAGGAATTGCTTGAGCATCTCTAGCCTGGTGCCCGGAGCGTGTTAAGAGCCCCCTGCCAGGCAGTCACAGTGGTCCTCCAGGGCGCAGGGTCTGGGAAGTCCCTCCTCAGGTTCCCTTCCTGCTGCTCTGCTCCCGGGAACATTCAGCATTGTTTGAAGAGGAGCTGAAGAAGATCCAGGACCACACTGTGTTGCAGGTGACGGAGGCTCAGCGCTGGGAGGACAGCTGGACATGCTCCATGCCACCGTCCAGGGCTTGTGCTGTGACCCCCTGTGAGCCCCCCACAGATAAAGGCTCCTCCTGTGTGGATCCAGCTTCTGTGGTTTACTCACTTATTGCTTCATTCACCCAGTCATTCCTTCACTCATTCCTTCACTCACTCACTCCTGCACTCATGTACTCATTCATGCATTCGTTCATTGTTTCACTCACTCATTCAGCCAATACGTTCTGGTCCCTGCCGTGGGCCGAGCACTGTAACTTCACCAGTGAGTATGACCCCACGTGGTCCCTGCCCACCTGGAGCTCACATCCACTGTGTGACCTGAAAGAGGGCTGTCCCTCGGGTTAGCAGGGGTGATGAGCACCAGGAATCCACTTCTGAAAATAGAGGCCACCCATGCAAAGAAAAGAACGGAGAAAACCCATGCTTGGCACTTCATCGACCAAAAAAAATAATTAAAAGTTAAGAAAAATAAAGATATCCTACATTTAACAAAATGTGGGTTCTAATCACAAGTGTGCACTCATTCCGACAGCCAATGAGAAGTAATCCAGAGTGGACTGGGTATTGTAACACATTCTTCCGGCCAATAATAGCATTTCAGTAAACATGTTCCAGGGCCTCATGATTTTCCTAAGGCCTCTGTGATCCTCCAACACTTAAATCTTTCTCCTTGGAAGCGTCTGTCCTGTCCCCCTCCTTGTCGAATGGCTCTTCCACTGTCCGGGGGCCTACCCTGCACGGCCACACTCGTCAGCGACTCTCCACGTTGTGTGGACAGGCTGCCCGCGTTCCTCCCGCAGCCTCGCGAGCTCCTGTTGCTTTGGCAAGGTTGGGGTTTTCCCTGGGTGATCAGCGGGCGTCCTTCTTTGCAGCGGTGTGCGTCTCCCCACGCTGCGTCTCCTCTGACGACTCCGGGAGGCAGGCCTGTGGCCCCATCTCACAGGTGAGGAAGCTCAAGTCCAGAAGGCTGGACGGCCTGCTCCACGTCACAGCTAGCGTGCAGCCTCCGCAGAGTCTGGGCCCAGAGCAGACCAGGACGTAGGGCGAGTGGTTTGTCTGCAGGTGAGGGAGGAGGCCCGAGGGAGGCCATGGGGAAGGGAGCCTGGAGGAGGAGCGCCAGGGCGGGGCCTGACGAGGGAGCACTGAGGTGAGCATCCATCCTAGTCCTGTCGGGAGACGAGATCCCACCCGGACTGGCTCTGTGCCCGTGGGTGGAGGGTTTACCCCGGGTCGTGAAGGCTTCTGTGCTACAGGCTGGCACAGGCTCGCAGGAGAGGAAGCTCCCGGTGCAAGAGAGAGCCCTCAGGCAGAGAGTGGATGCAGGTGCTCCAGGGGGACACTGTGGGCCTGCTGGGGACTGGCTCCCAGGGACTGCAGGGACTCAAGTGGGCTGAGGGAACTGAAGGGCAGCAGCAGCAATGTCTGCAGCGGGGGCCTGCACACATGTCCCACACGTATGCCCCCAGAAAGGCTGCTCTGCATCGCATTTCTCCTCCCAGATGCGTAGTTGGCCCAAACCGCCCCTCCACTCCACACTCCCAACTCCTTTCCACTCGTCTCAGGTTACTAGAAATTCAGAATATTTTAGTTGGTGTTGGAGCCCAGAGACTTTTGTTTGTCCTGCCCATGTTCTAACATTGCTGGCTTTTTAAAGATCTCAGGGCTTTGACTCCAAAACAGCAGGATGATGAGGATCCCAGAGAGCTTTCTGGAAGCAAGACTTTACGCTTTGCAATACTGCCATCCCACCAGCTCTTCTCAAAATCCCTCCAGGACACAGACTCACAATCTTGGGTCCTCAGATTGCTGAAAGGATGCGCCTTCAGAAAGTGATCGGCGTGGGTCGGCAGGACGCACCGAATGGTTGAGTGAGGAGTTCAGCCAATCCTCTTCCCGGAAAGCCATGATCACACCGGACGTGCTGTCAGAAAACAAGCTCTGGGAAGAGACCAAAGACATACAACCAACTGAGGAGCATGTGAAGCTGAGGGAAGAACAGTGAGAGTCGTGGTGTTTTTGCCCAGGGCAGGTCCCGTCCCCACCCCCTCAGTGTGACGGCCCTGTGAGCGGCGCAAGCCTGAATGGGGGTGGCTTCACTGTCAGAGGTTGCCCACTTGATGTCGCCATGCGTGGGCAAAGCCCGGCCCCTAAGCATTTCTGGAAACAGTAGCCATCTCAGTGGCAAGCTGACGTGGAAGGTCAACTTTGCAGCCGCCTGAGGTTGGATCTAGAACAGAGCAGCGAATCAGCCAGGAAGGTGAGACGGACAACCACACGATGAGACAGACACAGCGGCCTTGATGGGCTGCACGTAACCCCAGGGGGTCTGAAAGGTGGTGTGGTTGTGCAGACCTGTGCTCAATCAGGTGAGACCAGGAAGATGGGCATTGTGGGGATGCTTAGAGACCTGCCCCCAGCCTAGGCCCTGCCCCCAGGGGTTGCTGCCTCCCAGGAAGTCCAAGTTGACTGAGGGGACAATGCCCAGCCCTGTCGAAGGTCCCTGTCCACTCTGGGGCTCCCATGGAGAGAGGCCTTCCCACCTGGAAACTTCTCCCCAGGTCTTCTTCAGAGGCTGAAACGAGGTGCTCTCAGAGCAGAGAAGATGGTGAGCAGTGAGGAGAGGCTCCTGAGGAGTCGGCCCTCCTGGGGAAGGAAGCAAATGAGCTGGGAGGGTGGAGTGGTCCCTGCCTGCTCTGGCCTCAGCCCCCTCAGTGTACATCTCCCTCCTGGAGGGGACAGGAGCCCAGGGAACCCGGGAGAGCACACCCGGGCCGCGATGAGCAACACTCCCGAGGAGGAGGATCTGAGCTCAACGCAGGATCAGCCCAGGTAGGAAGGGAGCCTTTCGCCACCAGGACACTCGAGTCAAGGTCAGCGTGCCCCTGCAGGGATGATGAGCTCCCTGCCTGTTCTATACGTCCCTGTGGACCACTGACTGCTTAGGGACTGGCTTCTGACCAGCAGACCCAGCACAAGTGACAGGACGACCCTTCCCAGATTCCATCACCGAGGCTGTCATTCTCTCTCACTCGCTCTCTTGTGTTCCCTCTTCCCTCTCCCCTTGTTCCCCTCTCTCAGTCTGTCTAACCCCTGGACCTGGGGACATACATGGACGTCCTGAGCTCCCCTATGCAGAGGCCCACGCAGAAGAAAACCAAGGGAGTGCCCTGGCCAACAGACAGAAAGGAGCCAGGCTCTCAGTGAAGCTGATCCTGACCGAGCCCACAGGAGTAAGCTTGACAGCACATCTCACCCTGGTCCAGCCTCGGTGGAGGCCACAGCCCCAACCTGGAAGTTGTCATGAGCAGAGGCTCCAGCTCAGCTGTGCAGGATTCCTGGTCCACAGAGATGGAGAGAGAGTGAATATTTGCGGTTTACAGATGCAGGGTGGGGAGCAGTGTTGTCAGAGAGGAGGAAACACCTCACACCATCTCCCAGTTCCCAGGTCTGGCCTGCCCTTCTCCCTCCTCTCCCCTCCAGGTTCTCTGCAGCCACAGTGCCCACCTCTCTAACCTCCTCTGGCCAAATTCACTTCTGCCTGGGTGTCTCCACACCAGCAGTGCCTTCTCCCTGGCACGCTGATCACAGGTGAGTGCAGCGCTGGGTCCTCATGTCATTCTGGTCACAGCAAATGTCACCTCAGTCAGGCCTTTCAGACCCTCCTACCCAGTGAGACCCCAGCCCTTCCTGCAGGACACTCTTTATTTTCATTCCAGTTCATGCTCTTCTCTTTCACGTGTCTCTGATTTTGTGCTTTTGTCCATCTGCCTCCAGACTGAGCTCCTGGTGGGCAGGGACCACTGGGTAGATTTCAGCACCACCCTTGGGCCCACCAGGGCTCCCGGCCCAGGGTGATGGCTTGGCACATAGCTGCCGAATGAACAAATAGGGGCATCTTGGATCCCTCCTTCCTGCTTTTGCTCCACTCAGTGGGTGAAGAGGAACACTAGTAATAGGAAGTGCAAGTGGGTCCTGAGGCAGGCGGAGGGTCAGCATGACTTCTGCATGAATCCTCCTCTCCCCAAATTGCTCCAGCAAAGCTCAGTGGGCACCACTGACACAGGAGGCTGCCACCTGATGGCCAACACAGGAACTGCAGCCTCAGGCAGGGACAGCACAGCACCAGGCAGGCATGTATCTCTTGTGGAGAAATGCCTATCCAAACGCATTGCCCATTTTTCATTGTGCTATTTGTATTTTATTGTTGAGAGGGGAGAATGTATTATATATTCTCAATAGTAGACCTTTATCAGATATGTAAAGATCTGTAAACATATTCTCCCCTTCTGTGAGTTGTCTTTTCGCTTTCTTGATCGTGTCTTTCAACGCACTCAAGTTTTACTTTTCATGAAGTTTAATTGATCTGTTTTCCCTTTGGTTGCTTATGTGTTGGGTGCCACAATTACAAAAACATTGCCTAATCCAGGGCCATGTTTTCTTCCAAGAGTTTTATAGTTTTAGGTCTTACATTCACATCTTTGATGGTAAGAAGATGTAACATTTTTGTATATGGTGTGAGGTAGGGGTTCACCTTTATTCTTTCACATGTGGATATCCACCTGTCCCAGCACTACTTGTTGAAAAGATTATTCCATCCTCATTGTCTTGGCATCTCAAATAATTCTAGAATCTGTGGTTGTTGCAGGTGGTGTGACTTACAGTTCCTTAGAATTTTTCTTTACATGAAGGTTGCTTTTCTCTGGCCTTGTGGACTTTCACCCACTGCATATGTAGACAGATCATTAGCGAAATAATCATATCAGGTATTTGGACTAGTTTTTCCTTTGCTTGCGGTGGGTATGTAAGTCCACACCCTGTTACTCCCTGATGGCTGGGTGGACCACATTGCACCATTGTTCTGGCCTGGATTATCGCTGTATCCTTCTAACTGGTTTCTCTGCCTCTATATTTGACCCGCCATCTATCCTCAATGCACCAATTGGAGTGACCCTTTAAAACCAGATGTCACACCCTGACATTGTGAAATCTCTCAAGGGGCTCTCCATTTCTCTCAGGGGGAAAGTTCAAGTCCTTATGATGGACCTCAAGCCCAATACAGTTGGTCCCACACTCTCTCTGACATCATCTTTGGCCAGTCATCCCCTGTACCATTTGCTCCAGTCCCTCTGCCTCCATTATGCTCCTGGTACATGCCAGGCACTCTCCCACCTGTAGACTTGTACTCTATGTTCCTTCCACTTGGAATCCTCTTCCACATGATGATTTCATGCCTCATCTTCTTCACTATCTTTAATTCTGTGTTCAAATGTCATCTTGGTGAGGCTGTATTGACCACGTCATTTAAAATATAAACTATCCTCTTGTCCTGACACTCCCTATCCAACTTGTTCCCCTTTCATTTTTCCCCTTAGCACTAACACCCTATAAAATAATATATAACGATAAGAATCAGTGTTCAATCAGGACACGGAAACCAACCAATAGATTGAGCAGGGACAGTTTATATAATGAACAATTAACCATAAACCTTTAAAGGGAACTATAGAGAATAGCCCAGAATTACAGTAGAGTAGTTAAGAAAGAAACAAATTTGGGAGAGGACCCCCTCGCCAAGGCTGCCTTCAGGCCTTGTTGGAGAAGGAATGATTGCAGCACAGGGATGGTGGAGAAGATTGTCATGTTTCCCAAGGCCAGTACCAGTCCCTGGTCAGGGCAGAGCTCAGCAGGTGGGGAACAGCAGGCTGAGACTGGCAAACAGGAAAGCCCTGTCCCCTCCCAGGGGCAGGTAGGCTGAGGCTGGGATGCCTACTGGATTCACTGGGATTCCACTTGCAGCGGTGCCACTCATTCTCCTTATTAAGCCATCCAAGGGGATCCACTGAATCCACTGTGGATCACCCACTGTGGGTGAGTCCACGTAGACACCCCTGAATTGTGCCACTGCTGGTTGTACTGCAGGAGAAAGAAAAAGAAAAGAATGGAAGCACCCTGGAATTAGGATGGAAGGCCCTTTGTCCTAAACCTTCTCTGACAAAAGCTTAACCCCTGCCAGGTGCAAAAGAGAAATGTCTACTGGGTGCAGCTCCATTATTGCAGAACAGACAACAGAGGGCAACACTCTGATGTTGTTACACAGGGGCAATCCATTGATAACTGGCACCATAATTCCCTTATTATTTTGTTTATGTATTCCATGCTTTTACTTCCAACTTGCCTCTATTGCTTTATTTGAAGTAAGATTTTGAAGACAGCATATGCTTGTATCAAGGTTTCTAAAAAAAGGTATTTTGACCCCCCAAAATGCCATTATTAGATCAAAACAACAGAAGAATTAAAAGTACAAAGTAGCTATACTATCAGTATATGCCTTAAATAAATAGTTTACTGTCAAATTCCTCTTATATAAGAAAGCACCATGCAGTTTCATTTTAATGATGTTAGCCTCAATAATCTAGTATAATAATAAACTCCTTTGTAATGAGTAACTATATAAAATGAAGTTACAATAATTTACAATTTACGTCTGTGACATGACCCAACTACTCTCTACAAGCACCACTGAAATCTTGATTGATGCTTGGCTACCTTGTTCTACTAGAACTAACGGGAATATTTCACTGCCAACAAATTCTGTTTACCTACTGTGTAGTTTATAAGGGTTGAATTCTTCTCTACTTGAAAATCACCATTTTCATATCTCCATATGGATACCTGTTTATTGGTAGATAGCTTTGCAGCCAGTATAGTTTTTTTCAGGAGAGTCTTATATAAGAATTCATGAAATATGAGTATAAATAACTTACACTTAGGCAATTTTTCTTTTTCTTTTTTTTTCCCTGCTTGGAAAGATTTGCCCTGAGCTAACATCTGTTGCCAATCTGCCTCTCTTCTTTCTCCCTTCCCAAAGCCCCAGTACATAGTTCTATATTCTACGTGTAAATCCTTCTAGTTCTTCTACATGAGTCACTGCCACAGCATAGTCAATGAGAGACGAGTGGTGTGGTTCGCGCCTGGGAACTGAACCTGGGACTCCGAAGCGGAGCGTGCCAAACTTTAACCGCTAGGCCATCAGGGGTTGCTCCAGGAAATTTTTCTAGAAAAATATTGGAATCAAGATGTATGATTTATTTCTAAAAATTTCATAACATACTTTAAAACATGAAATGCTCAACATGTTTAAAAGCACTTTACCACTCAGTTTACCTTAACAAAGATATAGCAAACATTTTGAGAAATATACTTTCAACAGGAAAGTCCAATTGTAGCTTTATGCTTTTGTAGACCACTCCCAATAACGTGGCTTAAAAAATATAACTGTAAGATTCTCTCAAGAAAATGTATTTCATTTCTATAAAAATCGTTCTTTACAGTGTCTCAATGTTTGTTTCCTACTAAGCTTCTCAATGTTCTTTAGGCTTAACAATATAGTAGAATCAAGCTCCTATAATCTAGCTTTTAATCCCACAATCCGGAAAGCTCTATCTCAAGGTCATCAACGACCTCTTAAATCACCGAATAATATTATTCCCATTTTATAAGTGCGAATACTAGGTTTGAAAGAAGTCAAGTTCATGCCCAATATTGTTTAGCTAGTAAGAGGCAGAGCCTAGATATGACTGACTCCTGCTGTCTGATTCTAAAATCCATAAGCATAACCTCTAGGTATACAGCCAAACATAACACTCTGTATTCTTGCAACAGAATAAATGCATTTGCTTTTTCTTTAATATCTGTAACACGGTTCTTAACTATTCCAATACATTGGTTTCTCCCTTTCTGTAAATGAGAGTGTTCTTCAAAGTACCTTCCTTCCTCTCTGCTCTTCTCTATACATTCCCTCCACTCCCAGTTCTTGAATTCATTTAACAAGCATTTATTTTATTGAGTCCATACAATTCCAGACCCCATGGAAAAACAATGAAAAAAAAACAGTCCCTGGCCTTGAAGGATTTACAGACTACTAGGGGAGAAAGCCCTATAAGCAAGTCCAATACTATTTTCAAAAAAAAAAAAAACAAGTTTGAGTCTGCACAAACACAGAAGGCTATCTATGCCACACAGCACGGGTTTTCAAGCCTTTTCTGAGGAGGACTACAGTTTTTTAAGAAATAGCGTTTAAAATTTCCAAAAGAGCACGCAAGACCTAGAACTTCCCTGATCCACTGTCCCCTTCCCACTACAAGCCATGTTTTTTCTAAGACTCTTAAGAACATCGTTTGAAAACCACTATATTCTAACATCTTAATAGTTTTGCCTTTCATGCCTAGGTCTTTAATCTACCTGGAATGGATTTTTGTGTACGGAGTAAAGTAGGGTTCCAATTTGAATTTTTTCCATACTGATATCTAATAGTCCCAGGACCACTTAAAGAAACGCCCCTCCTTTGCCCTCTGCTCTGTAAGAGCACTTCTATTAAAAGAAATCAAGTTTCTGGATACACGTGGAACTGGATTTGGGTTCTCTACTGTTTTCCACTGGTCTAACACTGTGCTAATACCAAAGTGCTTTAGTTACTATAGCTTTATATATAATAAATCAGGATATCTCATAGATCAAGTCTTCTCACCTTGACCTGCTGCTTAAAAAATATCTTGGCTATTCTTAGTCCTTTGTATTTCCATATGTATTTTAGAAAAGACACGTAATTTTGAGCTCTGTAATTTCCTGGCAAACTGGTAAAATACCCACAAAACAAATCTAGATCAGTGTTTCTCGACCGGGGCAATTTTAACACCCCCACCTCCCACCCCAGGGACATTCAGCAACGTCTGGAAACATCTTTGGTTGTCACAAAGTGGGGGGTAGGTACTACTGGCCTCTAGTGGGTTGAGGCCTGGGAGATGCTGCTAAGCATCCCACAGTGCACAGGACAGCTGCCACAACAAAGAATTATCCCATTCAAATTTTAATAGTGCCACTTTTGAGAAACCCTGTCCCAAATAAATCAAGGGGCAAATTTGCATGGGCCCATTAAAGGCCAGGCAACGTCTACCAAAAACAATAATTTAGTTTTAGAAAAACTGAACTGCCGTGTGCCAAATGAGATTTACCCCAATTCATTAAAAAAAAAATCATATTATTTGCATAGACCAAAAGGCTATCTTCCTCTTCTCTATAGCAGGGACATTTACAGGAAGCTTATTGGAGGGGTTAAGTCTTTAAAATACAAAGTTATAAAGAAACAAGACGTATCCAGAAGATATTTAAAAAAAAAAAAGAAACTCATAGAAATCAGTAAGAAACAACCCAATAGAAATATGGGCAATCTAAATAGGCAATTCACTAAAAGGAATATTCAAATGACCAATAAACATATAAAAAGATGCTCAACCTCATTAGTCACCAGAGAAATACCAATTCAAACTCACGAGAACACCATCCATGCACCAGAATGGCTAAAATTTTAGAAGACTGGACATAGCAAGTGTTAACAAGAATGCTGAACAACGTAATTCCCATATACTACTGGATGTAGGGAAGGGGTTGCATAAACTGGTTCAACCACTTTGGAAAATGTTGGCAGTCTCTACTATAGCTGAACATATCCATACACTATGACCAGCAATGCCATTCCTAGGTATATATCCAACAGAAAATACTTACCTATTTGCAAAAGAATGAACAAGAATGTTCATAAGAGCATTAAAAGCCTAATGTAGAAACCATCCAAATGTCTAATAACTGCAGAACAGATTAATAAACTGTGATATGTTCATAGAAGTAAATAATATACCACAACAAGAACTACTACTATATGCAACAACACAAATGAATCCCCAAAATACAATGGTAAGCAAAAGTACGCAGACTCAAGAGTACAGCTATCACTCCATTTCTATAAAGAGGCAAAACTCATCAATGGTGACAGAAGGGAGGATAGCCAATACCTGTGGAGAGAAAGGATAGTGACTAGAAAAGAGCATAAGAAGGGGCTATAGGGTGTTGGTAATGTCCTATTTTTATCTAGGTGGTAGATACACGAGTGTGTTTACTTTGTGAAAATTCATCAAGCTATACACTTAGGATTTGTATGCTTTTCTGTATTTAGCTTATATCTTACTAAAGAATTTGCTTAAAAATAGAAAGAATCCAACCCTGATTTATCGCATCTGATGCTTCAAGAGACTATTCTAAACAGCCCAAACTCACAATGATGCTAAAATGCAAGTTGCGTATATATTGACAACGGATTTTTTACCAAGGAACAAAGGCAATGCAGTGGATAAAGGATAGCCTTTTCAATAAATGGTGCTGAACAATGAGCTATCCATAGGCAAAATAAATGAACTTGGATCCATACCTCACACCATATACCAAAAATAACTCGAAATGGATTTTAGACCTAACAGTAAAACCTAAAACTATATTTGATAGAAAAACACTTGTATTCAAAATATATAAAGAACTCTCGAAACTTAACAATAAGAAAAAAAAACAGGCAAAAGTTTCAAAAAGACATTTTATCAGAGAAGATATACAGATGGCTCATAAGCACATGAAAAGACGCTCAACATCATAAGTCATCAGGGAAATGCAAATTAAAACCACAATGAGATACCACACTACATGCCTATTAGAATGGCAGACAAGACTGACCATACCAAGTGTAAGCAAAGATGTAGAGAAATGGGAACTCTCCGACACTGCTGGTGGGAATGTAAAATGGTATAATGTATAAACACTTTGGGTAACAGTTTGGAAGTTTCTTAAAGAGTTAAACATAAGTGATCCACTCATTCTACTCTTATGTATTTGCCCATAAAAAGGAAAGCACATGTCCATAACAAAGACTTACATACAAATGTTCATAGCAGCTTTATTTGTAATAGCCCAAAACTAGAAACAACTCACATATACATCAACACGTGACTGGATAAACAATTTGTAGTATATCCATAGAACAGAACCTTACTCAGCAACACAAAGGAACAAACTGTTGACACACACAACATGGATGAATTTCAAAAGAATTATGTTAAGTGACAGAAGCTAGACAAAATTGGTGTACAAATTGTCTGATTCCATTTATATAAACTCTAGAAAATGCAAACTAATCTATAGGGATGGAAAGCAAATCAGTGGTTGTTTGGGGAGAGAAAGTCACAGAGGGGTAGGAAGGAGGGATAACAAAGGTGCATGAGAAAACTTTTGAAGGTAATGGATATGTTCACTATCTTGACGCTGACTGAAAGTTTCATGGAGGTACACCTTATGGTGGAGGCCATAACTTATCAAAGCGTACCATTTATTTTATTTTATATTTTTTCATTTATATATTTTTATTTGGAAATGTTTATATCAGTACAGTGAAACTAAATTTTAGAGACACGGGATGTCATTAGTTTGGATATCATTAGTTTATTATAAAAGAGAGACATGGAAATTATTTACATGATGAAAGATTTCAGTACTTCAGTGGAATGGGCAGCTTCACGTGATGCCATTTCAATAGTAATTCATTTCAGTCTACATACTTTCCAAGAATGTCACCATCTCTAAATAAGAAATAATCCTTGTCGTCTAGAGCTACTTTGGTGCCTCCGAACTCTAGGAGAAGAACTTTATCTCCCACTTTCACACTAACTGGTTGAATCTCTCCACTCTTTCCTTTAGAGCCCGATCCAACAGCTACTACTGTTGCTTGCAATACTTTTCCTTGAGATTTTTCTGGAAGCATAATGCCTCCTTTGGTTACAGTTTCAGCTGCACTCCTTTCAACCAAAACTCGGTCAAAGAGGGCAAGAGACTTTCTACATGCCTGTCCTGCCATGACTCCGGCCGCCGCAGCCCAGCCCACGCTCTGCTCTAGCGCCGCCGTTGCAAGCAGAGACCCGCAGTCCCACCCTCGAGACACGTGAACTTGGGACAAGGCACCCGGCGCGCAGGCGCGCTCGCCCCCGGCCCCTGCCCCTCCCCGCGCGAGGGGGCGGCGAGGCAGCGGGCGCCGCGATTCGCCAGGAGGGCCCTGCGCAGACCCTGACGCGAGGACCCCAAAGCGTACCATTTAAATAAATGCAGTTTGTTTTGTCAAGTATGTTTCAATAAAGCTTTTCTAAAAAAAATACAGGTTGTATATAAATATTATAAACCAGAGTTTCTATAATTTGCTCAAAATCAACTCCATTCATTCACACAACAAATAGTTATCTAGCACCTACTATACGCCAAGCACTCTGCTAGGTTCCAGGGTTACAATGGTAAGCAAACTGACATGGCTCCTGACCTCATGGAGAACACAGTCTGCTAGGGGAAACAGAGATCAACAAAAGATGCACACAGACACATGGATAATAAAAACTTCACAGACAAGTGCTGTGAAGGAGACAAACACAGTGAGATGACACAAAATAACAGGGAAACCAAATCTGATCTAACGGAAAGGTCAGCATGGCTCCCTCAAGGAAGTGAAATTTAAGCGATACCTAATGGAAGAGGAGGATAACAAGTTGAAGATGTAACTTTCCTCAGAAGAGACACTAACACAAGCAAAGGCTCTGAGGCAGAAGAAAGCATGACCCTTTGAAGGAATGGAAAGAAAGTCAAAAGGGTCAAAACACTGTAGACAACACTATTGGTCACCTCTCCAGTAACTATTCCATCTCCTCTTCCTCACTCCTAACACAATCACACTTGGGTTCCAGCAGCCACCCTCCTCCACACATAGTCACGTGCTTTAGAGGAAGATGACTCCATTCTTGATTTTAGGAAGTGGATACGTTGAGACTTAAGTCAGTCATGGCCACCTCTTTTCTCCCTGCCAGTGATTAGTTAAAGAATGGCATGAGTGAAAGCAGGAAAAGAAGTTATTGCATGCTCTAAACAAGAGATGGTAGTTTGGACCAGGGAGTTGTCAATGGAGATAGAGATTTGCACGGAGAAATAAGGTAGAGCAACGTGTACAGGATGTCTCCTAGGTTTCTGGCTTAGGCAAATAACGACCAATCTTTTCCATATAGTCAAAGCCAGAGAAATATTTTTTAAAAATTAAGAGTCTTATGTTATTCTTAATATATTTCACTTAAATAAATCTAATTAGAACTATTCAAGGATCATACCTAAAACATATCTCATCCTCATGCAGGATACTGGCTTCAGAAGTTCATGCAAACTTATCAGGAATGAATGAGGCTAACTAGATTTTGTCTTACAATACAAATCAGTGTTTTCTAAAATTCTAACTTATAATTAACAATCCTGCCTACAAATAACATCAATTTCTGAATATCATTTATTTTGCCTTGCCTGCTTCAAAAAATGATTTAAGCTAGCAAAATGTCCAAATCAATTAAAAGCCAAGCCAAGAATAAAGTAGTCCAAGGATTTCTGACCACTCTTGTGTTATCTAAAAATAATTCCAGAGAAATTAGATGGCGGTACCTAATGAATTATGCTCATCAAATTTATCAAATTAGGTCTCATAACAACAGTAATGAAGGTTCCTATTACACATACCAACAGACCCAGGCAAAAATATAACCTACCTTGACAAGTTGATGAAGCGCCATTTCTTTCAGAAGCTGGTGTACTTGGACTGTTGAAATGACGTGAAGCTCCTCGGTCCTCGCCATCGTTTGTAACACTCTTTGAGCGGCACGTTTTGGTGTGCCACAATCCTTCTCAAAATAATGAAATAGAGAGCCAGCTACCTGTTCAGTGTGCTTGATGGAAAAGGATGAAACCTAGAAAAGGAAAAAAAATGGATCATATCCTAAAACATTATCATCCACATTTTGAGAGAATTTCCTACAACCAAGACCAAATCACTTTTATTTTTATGGCACCATTAAAATTAGCTATAACTTATGTGAGTTTTTTGACATATCATGAGAAAGTTATCTAATTTATTCTTTGAAAAATCAACTTTCCAATATCATCTATTAAATAATCACATTTTCCATTAATTTGAAATATCAAATCTAACATATACCAAACAATGCCTAGTATAAGGCATAGTACTTATATTTGTAAATTTTAATTTTATTCCATTGATCTGTTTCTTCATTATTTTCATATAGTGTTCATAAGTAATTCTGTATGATATGTTTTTCTATTAATTTTTATAAATCCACATAATTATACAGTTTGGTATATTGCAAATGCTTTGTTAATGCTGATAACAAATTAGATTATATATTTTGCTCATCAAATTAAAACAAGGAGATTTTTCTGAGAAAGGATTTTAGATACGCTGTTTCATCTCTATAATGAGTATCACTGATGTTTTCTCTCTCCTTGGCCTATATTACTCCTTAATTTTTATATGCACTGCAATTGATATAACATCAATGAGGCCACAATAAATGTTTTCTTCTTCCTTCTTTCCTGGATACAGCTCTTATGCAGCCCTTCCTGGTAAATTATACTCTTATTTTAAATCTATAGTGTTTATTCGTTTCAGTGCAGGGCCTCTATGACAGCTGTTCTGAAATGCTACCAAGGGAATTCATTCATTTAGATGCAGTTCCTTCTGAATAACTTCAGTTGCCTGAGATTGCCAATGGTCTAAAGTGTAACTCCTACTCACTTGGACTGGCCTGAAACTTGTGCCATTAAACTAAGCTCGAGGGTTTCAGGAAATCATAGCTAGATTGGTCAATTACTGTGCAATAATCCACTTAGGGAGGCAGCTTCCTAGGACCACTAGGGTTAAGGGTAATTTTGTAAGAATTCTCGATTTATAAGGCAGCACCCACTCTTATACCTGTGCCACACTGGACTCATTTGCCTGCTGCCAACATATCCGTGTGAAGAGATGTGAGAACTGCTGTAAAACGAGAACCACAACGATTTCCCAGTGATAGCATGGCTATGTTCTGATTTTAATATATGGAACTAAAAATCCAAGTCACGCTTCTTTCTTCCAAACTCTAGCTCATAATAACTGTCTACTAAACCAAGTGTGCCTGGTAAACTAGCATAATTGACCCAGTCAGCAACAATAACAAAAGAATAGAGGCAGCAGCGCTTAGCACAGTGCTAAACACTTTAGTTGCATTTATTATTCACAAGAACCAAACAAGTAGACTCTGCTAACACCACCCTCCCCATTTTAGAGATGAGGTAATGGAAGTTTAAGAGGTTAAATAATTTGTTATTGTCACACTGCTATTACGTTGTGGGCCTAGCACTGGAATGCTAGTCTATGTGACTCTAAGTACCAAGCACTCTATAAATATTTAACCAAATACTTCAAGATGGTGGCAGTTAAATACCCTGTCTCTGAACTGAATTTGATTTCCACCATCCCAGAAAAATAAGTTTATAACCTTTTCTTAAATGCCCCTTTCTTCCTCAATAGCATCAACTAATGCCTTGCAATTTTAATATTCTTTCCAATAATTAATTTTTTGTTTGTTTTCGGAACTAATTTTAATTGGCTATGAAATTAAGAAAATCATAAACTAAGCTTCTTAATTTTCTTTTTATTGAGGTTACATTGGTTTATAACATGTAAATTTCATGTGTACATCCTTATATTTTGGCTTCTGTATAGATTGCATCATGTTTACTACCAAGAGTCTAGTTTCCATCCATCACCATATATATGTGCCCCTTTACCCCTTTCGCCTTCTCCCCCCCCGGCCCCACTTCCCCTCTGGTAACCTCCAAGCTGTTCTTATCTATGTGTTTGTTTGGTTTTTTGTCTTTCACATACGAGTGAAATCATATGGTATTTGTCTTTCTCTGTCTGACATTTCACTTAGCATAATACCCTCTAGATCCATCCATGTTGTCGCAAATGGCAGAGGCAACTATAACCTAGCCAAGTTGACACATAAAACTAATCATCACACATTCTGAATTGAACAAATGAATGAATGAAAACCCATTCACTTGTTATCCCAGCTTTATAATTGCAGAGGATAAGCCATTATAACTGGGAAGAGAATGGAATTTGGAGAAGCTAAAAATGACCAACTCTATCCCAACACAAGAAATACCAGTTTCTTGTGCAGAGGAATTCCTCTGCTACACCAAAATGAAAAGTTCATTATCTCCCTGACTTAGCCCACATATTGTGCTTTCCAATCTTTGCTCAGTATTACATGTCTATTGGAATACCGTATCCTACCCTGCAGTCCAAGTAACAGCCTTCCTTCAAGGTTCAGCTAAGCACTGCTTACGGAGTGAAGCTTGCTTAGAGGGCAATTTGCTCTGGACTTCCATTGCAGGTAAGGTTTACAGTACTTATTTAGCAATTCCATCCACAGCTTTTATTATTATTCATCATTAGAACTAATCCCCCAGCTAGACCATGGTAATGAGTCCATATGCAATTTTGTGTTCCCTAGATGCATAATAGGTCAAAAACGATTATGACCACTCAGGTCCCTGTCAGACAAAGAGAATGGCTTCGTAAGCTAGTCTACTTTTATTAAAAGACCATCCTGATGGCAAAGTGAGCAGAAATATGTAAAGAGATCACTACATTCTCTGCAGCGCAGTATGTGCCTGTTGGTGTGCAGCCGAATCTGTTTTGGCTGCATCTGCTTTTGTTTTTTCTCCTCTTGCATTTCCTTTTCCCTTTCCTCCCCTTCTCACTGCACATGCCCATGCCTCTAAGAAGCCATACTAATATCTCTTGACAAATGCATGGGCTGCAGGTCTTACCCTGCCTCCTCAGCTCCGCCACACAGACCCTGTGCTTTAGCATGACTCACAATAGCAAGACCCAGCTAGGGTCCCGTCACCTCAGAGTGCTTCCGTGCCTCTGTAGAGACACGCTTAATTCCTGCTGGTGTTGCTGGGAGCTTATTTACAAGTGTGGGATCGAGGAATAATCCCCTAAAGGCATTACAAATGATACTTGCTTTTCAAATCTTTTTGTCTAGTGATTTAATCAAACACTGTGCTCAAGTTAAGTATCACAGATTGTAGGATATGAAAGCAGGAAAATGCCACATTACATCTTCTTCTTTTCCCTGCCATAACATGATGATCCTTGTGGTCTATTTCTTGGAATAATTAAACCCTATCTTACACCTAAGTTGTACTACAAAATTAAACCCTGAGTCATTTGTCTGGAACTTGGAATGTCTTTTCCCATTGAAAGATGTTATTACTATTGGTCAATTTCCTGAAATAGGCTAAAAAATCTCAAGATAGACTTAATTCCGCAAACTAGGCTCAGTATATTATCAATATTTTGGATTTTTTTCCCCAGTAAACTGTATTGAAAATGCAGCCATTATTTATAGCACAAGTTTCACTTTGTGACAGTGGGAGCTTATCTTCCTGCCAGAAAGGCGCTGGATAGAGATGTGGATGGATATTTGTACTTGTAGATTTCATCCACTGGATGTTTATATGAAGCGTGGCCACAACCCATGTATTTTCTGAATGAAAAAATATATTTATGAATAAGCAGATATCCTATCTGCTATGTACCATGACAGAGGAAAAACGTTAAAAATACCTCGTTTGGTATCAAGCAGCAAGAATCACAGGGAATGTTGGATCACATCCTCTCATTGAACAATTCCCTTTTGCTAAAATAAAAAATCTAACCTTTCCTTGACATTGTGTGGATAAACTCACCCCAAAATCAGGCAATTAAAGACAAGGTGTTGGTATGATGGAAGCTGTCTATATTTACATAGTTTGTTCAAATGAAGACTAGCATTAAAGACTCTACCAGGAGAGTTGACCATGTCTGTCCCTCCAAAAATCTCAGATGTCTTTCTGTTCCCTTTTTAGAAGACTTGAATAAAAAATGCAGAGTACTTAAAAACATACGCTCAGCTGGAGAAAGCAGATAGAGAAACAAGAGAAAGCTTCCTTGCCTGGTGCAAAGGGAGGGAAATGCCTGCCTTTTATATATAAAACCCTGAGACTAATTACATTAAAGGCATATTCAGTAATATCATTTAATAATTTTTTCCAGGATACTTACGAGTAATTTTAATATATATCTTTTAACCTATACCTCATGTTCCATTATACATAATTATTCTGCTTGCTTATTATACCCTTTAAATTACAATGATTAATCATACACATTGCATAATTGAATTGTGAAAAATGATTAATCATCATTGTATTATTGTTTAATTATACTACACATTTCATTTTAACTAGAAAATGCAAAGTGCTTTAACTCATGGGCTAACCACATTGTTATATGGCTAATTAGCCAGGATTTTATTACAGGTAAAGAAATTAAGGTCCAGGTTGGGTGACTTATCCAAGGTGAAACAAGAATATTCCTTGCCCTTGGTCTGAATTAAGAATAGGTTAGAATGCAGAACTTTTAGCCATTTTTTCACAAAACCAAACCAAAGAAAAACAAAAAGTTTTTCTCTCTTATATGATAACTCTTAAAGAATATGTACTCTTCTTTCCCAGAATCACCTGGTTCCTATAGGGTTTCAGAGAACATAGTCAATGAGGATATCTGAAAACCTCCTATTGACATTAAACCCAGGTAGGCACACTATCCCAGTCCCAGCCTCTGACCCTATACAGTTCCACAGCATCCTGGAACAGCTTCAGGATATCTTACCTCATAACTGGCCTCCAGACAGGTGTTGTCTCCAGAGGGCAGTAGCGGAGAACTGCGATCCTGGACATAAACGCTCCATCTTTTCTTTTCTATTATAACGCCTATCCACAATACAAAATGGACAGAGACAATAAAAAGAACCGATGGGAATTGTTCTAAATCCCAAGGCAGCTTTTTCTGATTCTTAAGGAAGTAGTTAAATTCCCTCTCGAGTAAACTGCATTTGGTTTAGTTAAGTCCATTGATGGATCTTTGGATTATTGTTCAAGTTAAGACTCAAGCCTTAACCAGGAAAAGACAGGAAACAAGTGAATGAACATCAACAATAGCAACAAATTGGTCTCTGTTTTATCTCTTGCATGATGTGATATTCATAATTCCTGAGAGGGAAAGTCTCATTGCTCAATGTTAGATCATAGCACTGCCCCCTACCCCAGTTTAATTATGGGGAAGGGAGGACATTTGATATGAGATACTTGACTGAAGGAGTTTGCAGGAACCCTCTAGCTTCTGTTGACTGTAGGCAGAGCACCTACATTAATGTCACACCCAAACTCCACATAACAAGTGGGAAACATTCCTCAAGGTAGATTGGAAAATTGTTAGAAAGGGAAAATAGACGCTGAGCAGCAAAAGGTAAAAATAAAAATATACGTCCACTACAGAGTCTAATTGACACACTGGGATTTTTAAAATATGCATTGGTATCTGAATTAGGTTAATATTATTTCAAATATTCTACATTTATATTTTTACGTATGTGTGTGTTTATATCAAAATTTACAACTGGGAAGATACAACTCAGTTATTCTTCAAGTACCTCTCTCTTAATAAAGAAACATGGGAAAATCCAGCGAATACATTTTTATTTGAAGAGAAACTCTAAAATCAAGGATCATATATAAGGTATATTAACTTGCTTGTAACAATTTTTCTGGTAAGAGCTTCAAATTGCAAATTCTCTAAAGTGAATATTTTTTAAAAATATGGTAAATATCTTTATTATACACAGTCTTCTTACATGCTCTCATAATTTGTCCCTGTTAGCGTTCTTGACTGGATACAACAGACTCAAGAAATAATCCTCCTATTTGACGTTTTTAGATCTGGCATCTAACTGCAGATACCATGGTTACAATGTCAAGTGTTAGGCATGAAACTGTAGGCTTTAAAACGCAGCAAAATTGATATATTGGCTTTTTAGGACATTCAACCACATCTGGCCCAGATCACATATTTATTTATGAAGAAATGGTTGTCAGTAAGATAAGGTGATGTAGACCATTAATTATAGATGAAGCCAGGAGATAAGGAAAAAGATGATTATTTATACAACCTGGTTCCAGAGTGCTGTACGGTGCAAGAGCTAATAAAACGGCTCTAATAACTTTGAACCCAAGAGGTAATTTACATTTTATTAGGTGGAAGAGATTTGAAATTGTTTGTTGCAGAAGATTAAAAAGAAAGAAAATAAAGAGAAAGAGACTGAAGCCTAAATTAGAAATGAGATTCATGATTTTCCTTTTGATCCACAGAAGAGCAACTGTCTGTAGTTCATTATAACTTCATATAATGTCCCATCAGGTTGTCGGAAAATTGACTCTTTAAAGGTGATGCTGCTGAAAAATGGTGTCTAAAAAAAAAAGATTTCTTTTTTCTTTTTTTTAACATTACTGTCTCCTGCAGCATTTTGCTAATGAGATACACAATAAAATTATATCACTCATGCATTATTTAACATCACACCCCCCAGATTTCCATCTCTTGATTTTAGATGACTCTCATGCCCAAAAACAGAACAGCCCCAGGCATTTTAGATTTTGAATATAAATCACCTATATAGTCTAAGAATGTTATTTTAAATAAAATACTCAATTGTCTGCCCTCTATTACATGTGAAAGAGAATATGTATTTTTTATTAATTATAACTTCATTTACATATTGTAATATTTCTTTTGTTCATTGAACAAATTTTTATTGAATGCCCATTGGTACAGATGTCATGATAGGGATATAGGATATTGTTTAATTTAATTAAAAAATCATTAACTCCTAGCATATTCCACACCTCCCATGCCGGCACTTGAAAGAAATACTTTGATAACTTGCTGGTATAAATTAAAATATTTACAGAGATAAGATATCCATTCTACATTCAAAATGGCCCGGGACTTTAACATTTAAGTTGCAGAGGGAAATATGTTTATGTGGCCAAACCATGTAATTAAGTAGGAAGATTTATACAGTGGTGTGTGTGCTGGAGTCAGCTTATTCTGGCTCAAGGGAACTGTTGTAAGAATCTCTTTCAAATCCACGTTCACTACTGTCAAGTTACTGACTTGAAATTGGCCATAGTAAGTATTTACACCAGAGAAATTGTAAATGCAGCAAACCAGTGGTTTTTGTTTTGTTTTGTTGTTTTCAGAGGGCCAGTTGTTAAACATTTACCAGTGCACTGCTGGATTCATGCAATATTGTTTAGAGAATCACGCACACAAATAAAATGCAATCTTGAAAGAGCAACAATCCTTTTGAAAGATTCCAATGTTGTAAATGTTGTACCAAAATAACGTTACATTAAAATAATATTGACAAATTATATATTTGGCATTTACCTTAAAATAATCCATCTCACCTAAAAAAATGACTTGGTATGGTGATAGGAAATAGATAAAAGAAACTGGTAAAAAATATTAATATTTTTAAAGTTGGGTGATTAGTATATAAGTTCATTTTCCATTTTTATATTTGTGAAGATTTCCATAAAAACATGTTAAAAATAACTAAGAAAAAAGTCAATATGCGTACACATATATATATATTCACTGATATATACTCATATATGCATGTGTATATATATTTACATTTTTTATTAATAATTATATGTATTCATAGATAAGTAGTATATTCTCAAAAATAAAGACCATATAAATATTCTCAAAAATAAAGACAAAGCATTTGCTGTATAGACATTCCATTATTTTCTTAGTATTTCTCTGTATCAGGAAGTTATAGTTTGTAGTTTAATTATGAAAAGAATATTTTTCATTAATCTCAAATATTTCCTTAACTATGATTCAAATCTCATCTGGGAACAAAAAGAAGGGACCAAATTTTCTTCTTAAGTAAATGTATGACAAATAAAAGCACCAGAGGTTATAGTTTAATATTATCTTAATAGAGGTATTAAGGGCTTGTATATTTCAAAACCCTGTAAGATTGATGAGGTCCTTTGCATACTATTGAGTCCAACTATTTTATTTTGTGAATGAAAAAAAAACAAAACTTAAAAAAGACCAGGGATTTCTTCCAAGTTAGTTAACTAAGTTCTTGCTACTCAAAGTGTGGACCAGCCCCAACGTCTCCTAGGAGCTGGTCCCTACCCCGGAACAACCGGAAGGGAATCTCTAGTTAAACAAGACCCTAGTGATATACATGCGCTTCAAAAACTGAGAAGCACCCAACCAGGCAGTAACAAATTTGGGCTAGAAATCAGGTCCCCTAACTCTTTCTCTGATTCCCCCACCTCATTATACCACACTCCCTAGCGAGTGGATGAACTTCCTTTTGTTAATCATAACAGGAATATAGCCTTTCCTCGTTCTATTTGTATTTTCCTCGTCTAGGTTATGTTTGTGCAGACATATGCAAATACTGGAGAGGCAGCAAGAGACTTCTGCCAGGTTTTGCCTATTTCCTTCAATCTCGGGTTGGTCATTTTATACAAGGACCATGTTGATATTCTGCAACGCGAGAAAAGTTACCATATGCTAAAAGAATCGGCACTAGGGACAGCAGTGATCTGTGATGATGATGATGGTAAAAAAAAAAGTCTGCATTCTGCATGACAGAAAAGGAGTCACATAGATTCATCAAGATTCATACGTTAATGAGTTTGAGAAGAACTGAAAACGCTGTGCTAATGGCCACATACTGCCCTTAAACGGGTGTATAACCTTTCCCCTGACCTCAATAGCACTCTCTTTATTTAAAGAAAAAGCGCATGTGGAAAGCACATGGTGTCGAGAACGCAGAGCTTCTCGGACAGAGAGCCTCTGAGAGAATTCAGACATTCAGACGGGAGGGAGCTGCCACGGGTTAAACCGGTTACCCCACACTAAACTTAATTGACGAATAATTTATAGCAGCCAAGAAATGTTAATTGAACAATGAATCACTTAGACTGAAGGATAAAATGCACCTGGATTGATCACTAGAAAGCAAACAAGATTGAAAAGAGCTTAGGAGGACTTGAGTACCTTGAAACTTAAAGCCGCTAAATAAAGAACGTCATGACAGCAGGACTAGCAAACACTGGAGAGAGAAACTGGCAGAGCTTGTGGGATCCCAGGGCATGGCTTGACGGCAACAGGTGTTTGTGCTTTTGTTCAATTCTTTCGCGGAAGTAGGGCACTGGGCTAGGAGAATTCTACCATATTTTTTTAACCATGTTCTTCAAACACTATTTCTTTTTTCCTTCAGGCATGCTACCCCCAAGAAATTAAGACAACTGTCATTTCAATATTTGGAACACACAGGGTGTGGTGGGCATTAATTAATTTCCTACAAGGCTCAAGAAGCGGTTCAGGTTACAGTTGAGGGGATGGCTGATGAGAGAGAGGAGTCAGGCTTGGTCATCAGGCCAACAGAAATTGGTACAGAATTAAACACAAATCTGAGTGCAATGCCTGGAGGGAATTCTGGTCAAATAGTGTTAGCATAAGCTTGCCAAATTAAGTAACGTGACAGCAACAGGAAAAGGATACTAAACAGCAAAACACTCAGTTGAGTTAGGATCCGCCATCATACCTGTTTGTCACTGAAAATATAATTGTATTTATACAAGAGCAATGTTTATTTTATTTATTTATTTATTTATTTATTTATTTATTTATTTATTTATTTATTGAGGAAGACTAGCCCTGAGCTAACATCCAATGCCAATCCTCCTCTTTTTTCTGAGGAAGATTGTCCCTGGGCTAACATCCATGCCCATCTCCCTCTACTTTGTATGCGGGATCACCTGCCACAGCATGGCTTGACAAGGGGTGCATAGGTCCTCACCCAGGATCTGAACCTGCAAACCCTGGGCCGCCAAAGCAGAGCGTGTGCACTTAACCACTATACCACCCGGCTGGGCCCTTATTATTTTTTTAAGCAAGGATTGTTTAGAAATTTTGATAAAGTTTTGCTTGTTTTTAAGGTAATGTGGTATGACTGGGTCACAATTTGCTAGTTTTCTAACTCTCTCCAAGTTCTGGTGTGGATCCTGGTAAAATAATCTGAGAGACTTACCTCAGTCTTTGACGTTGGAATGACAGATTTGCTGAGCCTTTATTTTCCCTGAGAGACAGCACGGAGCAGCAGGGAGATCTCGGCAGGCAGGCAAAACTCTGGCTCTGCCCTTCTCAGCTACTAGCCACAAGCAATAACCATGTCTAGTTGTCAGCGTCCTCATCTTTGCATCTCAGATCATCCTTCACCAGCTTGCTGTGGAGACTAAATGAGATGATAAAAGTAGATTGTTCTGCACAGTGCCTGGCATACAAAATGAGAAAAAATTTAAAAGCTCTTTTCTCCCTTCCCTCCATCTGTGATGGAAGATTTCTTCAAACACAAATCACCCAGAAGTGGCTAAACGAAGTGATTTATGGGAAAACAATAATTTCCTCCATTTTGAATAATTTACTACTACGAATTATTGAGTGTGTCACTATGACCATCTAGCTAACTATTCCCAAACAAGGGTATATGTGTGCTCACATTAAAAAACAAAAAAAGTCAAAAAAAGGAAATCCAAATAAAACAAAATTTAAAAGAAACAAAAGTCAAAATTACAGAAAATTTAAATAGTTTTCTTAAATGTTCAGAGTTTGGTCTCCTCTTCTCTCCCAGCTATATTTGTCTGTAAGGTTGACCTCAATTTAGTGATCGTTCTTACTCTGGGATGCGATAACCTTACGTTTATGGAAAATTGCTTTGAATTTTCTTAAGGTGATAGCCATTCGAGCATAAACATGCACTGTCATTTGTTTTGGGCTCTGTTTTGCCAGGAGAGGTTGTGCATCTTTCAGAAAGCATGTTTCCCTTTCACTGCTTGTGTTTTCTAAGAGATCAGCCTGGCAGTGTTATTTTATGGGTTACTTTATGCTTTGTGATTTTCCTGTGATTGACTTCTTGCACTTAAGCTAAAGGGACTTACTGATGTTAACTGAGGTTGTTTCATTCCTGTAAAAGAACAGGCTTTAACTAGGCAAATCTCAGATGGATGAAGATGCTTCACATTCTACACTGCATCAGGATATGCATAGGATTTTACAGCAAGGGGTTTGGAGAACAGTTAGGAAAAGTTAAATAGATACACATTTGTTAACATCATTCTTCACTTCGCTGTGTATTTACAGTTTGTTGAGAACATACTTCTTGACCCCCAAGAATGATGATGAAGTGACTAATTTTCTTTGTGTCACAGTTGCCTCATTCTAACATGAAAGATTTAAACTAGATGAGACAATGACTTAATAAATGTGAAAACTTTTGTCAAATCTAAAGTGTCTGTAAATATGTATTAGCCAGCCTCCAAGATGGTTCCAGTAATCTCTGTCTCTTGTATTCATGTGCCTGTGTGGTGCCCTCCCATATTAAATAGGACCGGCCTGTTGAACCTACAGGATATCGTGGAAATGATGGTGTGTGATTTCCAAGGTTAGGTCATAAAAGATATCACAGTTTACACCCTGATCTCTTTCAGATCACTTGGTCTAGGGAAAGCCAGCATCTACGACATGAGCACACACAAGCAGTCCTAAGGAGAGACCCAGACATCACGATCGTAATCTCATGAGAAACTCTGAGCTAAAACTGCCCGGCTAAGCCAATTCCAAATCCGTGACCCACACAAAGTGTCCAAAATAATAAATCTCTATTGTTGACATAAGCCAATAAATTTGGGGGCAATTTGTTATGTGACTATAGTTAACAAATAGGAAATGGTGGTTCATTCATACATTCATTCAATGTGTGTAGAGCATGTTGTACCAGACACTGTACCGGAAGGTTAGATACAAAGATAAACAAGCACTCAATTCACTGAGAAAGAAAAATGTGAAAAAAAAACTAAAAAATGTTTTACTTGGCACACTGTATTAATAATGACTTTGATTGTAAAAGCACCATTGCTGTAATTCTTTAATCTATGATTAAGTAGCATTTATATAATCCTTGGGCAAACACAAAGTAGAAGGAAAGAAATTTCCCTCAGCAACCTGGATAAATGCACTGTGATTATTACCACTTTCATTTTCTTTCAAAATGTGTCCAGGCTAACTAATTAATTTGATCAAAAGCATGTCTCATGAACCAGAGTCAAATGCCCAATCCTTGGCCAGAGAGTTTTCCATTCCATGGCCAACACCAAAGCTCCTTAACTTGGCTTCCCTCTTCCTCAGAAGACAGGCCAAGAGAAGGTGTCACAATCAGCAGAAATAGGAAAATTAAATGCAAGCAAACCAACACAGTGAGCAAATAAACCCATCATTATATATATGATGTGCGCCTTATGAAATTTTGAAACTATCTATAGCAAGTTAAAATTGTTACATAAACTTACTTGAGTTTCAAGAATTACAAGGAGTTGTGCACAAAGACACCATGTTGATCACTGATCCAAATGATGCATTTTACAGACGTAGCAAAAGTTACAGATAAAGTAGCTTACCATCAGTCACAGAATTAGTTAATTCAAGAAGCAGAAATATAACACAGAAGTCCAATGCAGATGATTTTGCAAACTCCCTAAGTGGCTTCTTTGGCAGTTTAAGAATCACAATAACAGGGGCCGGGGCATAGTGGTTAAGTTCATGCACTCCACTTCAGCGGCCCGGGGTTTGCGGGTTCAGATCCCGGGCGCAGACCTCTGCACTGCTTACCAAGCCATGCTGTGGCGGCGTCCCACATATAAAGTAGAGGAAGACGGGCATGGATGTTAGCCCAGGGCCAATCTTCCTCAGCAAAAAGAGGAGGATTGGCAAGAGATGTTAGCTCAGGGCTAGTCTTCCTCACCAAAAAATAAAATAAAATAAATAAGAAACACAGTAACAGAAATGTGGCTGAACTCACTGCTCTGTAAATTCTAATTTAGGTTGATGACATAAACTTCTCGCTGTTCCCTTAGTGGGAGTGTCAAATGTCTATTTGATACACATTATACCAAAGAGCAAAACAATTTCTTTCTTATGCCACAAGAAGAGATAATCTTGTGGATTTGACAATGTCACGTCAGAAAGCTGTATAATACTCCCTCAAAACTACACTTTAGAGAGCATGAAGAACAGAGATCTTGCCACAGGGCAATCAGACCCTAGAGTACGACTTTTCAAACAGCAGTTGTTCCCACGTTTAGAGTCAAATAAACAAGATCTGTAAGGCTCCTAGAAATGAGGTGCTGGAACTGGGTGTGCTTTGATATTCAAAACTTTTCCAGAGGGAGAAATTGACAGTCTGACAACAGCATACGTCAGAGTTTTTCACGATTTGATATTGCTGGGAAGGTAGAGCTCCGAGCCTGGAGTAGCCAGGTTTCACATTTTTCTTTCGTAATACAACTTTAGGCTATAGCATAGTGTCAAATGAATTCAGTGATCTTCTTGATTGTTTTATTCTTAGAGAGTACTATTTACAGTTCTCAGGTTTAAAATTAATATTCAATATGTCACAGAAACAAATACGGAAATATTACTTTCCTCATAATTTCAGTGTACAAATAGTGTTATTCTATTTATTAATCTAATGAAAAAGACAACAATCTTCACTTTTTCTTTGATTAACTCAAACAAACTAAACCTCCCCTCAGAAAAGTTTTATCTACAACTCAGTTATAATTCACATTTAAAACCACTTCAAAATTTAATAATTCTACTTTATTTTTATAGTCTTCAAATGTATGACTTAACAAGCAACACCTTTCCAAGTGCTCAAAAATAGTTTTTAAGAATGCAGCAAATTAAACTTATGAAAATAGTTACTCAAATTATTTTGATTATCCCAACATAGTTTAGAGTAGTGGCCAAATTCCTTTATATTTTTCCTGCTGAAATCAGAAGTCCAAAATCAATTGTGCATTTTAAATTGTAAATTTTAATCTAATAAAATCTCGATAGTCTATGTCAAATTCTCTTAAATGTGATAAACATTTAAAATGCCAATTACATATACTATTCTTAACCCTAGCGCCCAAGTATGAATTCTTTAGGTTTGGTTTATTTTGCCATTTTATTTTCAGCTCTAACCGTTTGCATACTGGAAAGATACTTATCTAATAAGGAAATATTTTGATCATCTCAGGTCTGTTGGTTGCCAACTCAATAAGCTATGGGGTCACTGATCAGCCAAAAAAAGTGCTCAGGTCTGGGCCGGAGGGGCTGCACATCCAGAGTGATTCCTCCTCCACCAAAGAGGCGTGCACTGAGCCATTTTCCATATTCACTTTGCAAACTGAGGATTCAAAGCCCATACTTTTCAGATAGGATGCTAACTTTCACAAGTTAAGAGTTAAAATTCTATAATTCAATACTTTATTTCACTATATGAATATGTAAATACAGCTAAAATTGCAAATAACTGAAGTCTTTACTGAACTTCTTATTTTTTCTTTCTCTTCATTTTTCATATTCACAATTCTTTACAGTTAGCTTAACGACATTCGATTATATTTTCCATGTGTCTCATAACTTTGGTGATGCACAACTCTAATGTCACCAAATGAAATGTGGAAGAGAGGTTTATAAAATATCAATACAGCAGGACAAATCTACTGAAAGCCCTACACACACAACTGTAGGACTTTCAGTAGATTTAATACTGTCGTTGAGTCTCTCCTCCTAGAATAGTTGAGCAGAGTTGGCCACCTATGGATGCTTATAAGACACTTTGCCACCGTAGGATCTGTCAGAGTGATGATGCATTGTTTCATCCATTCTTCACACCATTCCTTTTGACTGGATAGTATATATTTCCTTATTTAAATGTTTTATAATTATAATAAACAAAAGTATTAATTAAACTTGTGAATTTAACATTAAAAGGAGTCTTAATGGAGTTGAATACTGTCTCAGAGGCACAAAGAAAAAAATGGGAATTAAATTATATACACTAGAAAGGTTATACTTCTGGTGCCATTTCAGTGACAAAGAACAATTTCTTAAAAGGGATAGTCCTCGTGGAAATGTTGTCCTGAGAAATAGGCCACTTTACTGAGAGAGTGCTCAGCAGAGCTGTGTGCTTCCCTCTCATATTAGTTTGTTAAGGCTGCCATGACGGAGAACCACAGACTGAGTGACAAACAACAGAAATTTATTTTCTAACACTTCTGAAAACTAGAAGTCTGAGATCAAGGTGTCGGCAGGGTCATGCTCCCTCTGAAGGCTCTGGGGAAGGATCTATTCCAGGCCTGTCTCCTAGCTTCTGGTGTTCTTTGGCTGTGGCAACATAACTCCAATCTTCACATGGAATTCTCCCTGTGTGCTTGTTTGTCTCTGTGTCCAAACTCTCCCTTTGTATAAGAACACCAATCATATTGGATTAGAGCCTAGCCAAATGATCTCATCTTCATTAATCACATCTGCAACAAACTTATTCCCAAATAAGGTCACATTCTGAAGTACTGAGAGTTAGGACTTCAACATATGAACTTTAGGGGGACACAATTCAACCCATAACCCCTCTCTAGTGCTGTCTAAGAGCAGAAGGACCTCAGAGTTATTTGAGACTGACGGGAGCAAGCGGCAAGTCATCATCACTCTGGGAGTGGAATGGCTTGAGACCTGAGATTTAAACATCTTTCCTGGAGGTGAAACACCTAATGCAGGGGTACGGGAGATGCTCTTGAGTAACAAGTCACTGACTTGGACATGAGGGGATATTTAAGAAAGCAGTAATGCAAAATATTTTTCCATAAATGAAGAACATGTTTTCATATTTTAGAAAGAGTTTAAGGAGATAGAAAATTTTTCTGAAGATAACCTTACTATTTGCAATTCTTAGCCCTGTTTCAACACAGCTTAGGACCCTTAAAAGAGAGAAATTCATCTATCCATTTAGCTTAGATATTTCTAGAAGTAGGTAAATGTGGTCACACTAAGAAAAAGCACTATAATTACCTACCATTGGATCTAATAAAGCAGATTACTAAATTATAGAAATTAAATTAAGATCCCTCTGATTTCTAGAAGAAGGTGTCTCCAAAGTGTGAACACCATGATTTGGCAAAAGCTGAGTTCTGTCATTATATTTTTACCTTATTTTTATTCTATGATCTATTTTGTCCTGCTAAATCAAGAGAACTGAAAGACATATTGCACTTTGATTCAATGAAGTCAGAACATCTGATTCCACGCTCAGCCTAAGTACCAGAGCCCCCTGCTCTACCCATTGTCCCCCAAATATGTTTTGTACATCCTCATCTTAGCTTAAGTTGACATCTGTGGCCTATTCAGAATCATTGCATGTATTACTATTGAGGTCTCTATCATGTCAATAAACGACCATATATTCTGGGAACTCACGAAGGACACAGAGTAAATTAAAATTGTTGTAACATTATATTCTCCCGTCCAGCAGTAAAATCTCTAGTGTCTCATGTATTGGGAAGGCAAAGTCTTAAATACCAACCTGGGAGTCTATGCTTATCCTGAAGATTTCTCAACCTCTCTCACAATTTTACTGCTAATGCTTTAGTAAAAGCAATCTCCACTCCAAACCTGTACAAGGCAGGCTGGCTTGAGGGACCCTGACACGGTGGACAATGCAATGGCCACGCCCCAATAGGGCAAAGTGGAGCCCAATTTTAGAAGCAGGGATAAGCTCTTCCAATATCACGAGAATCTTCTGCCCCAGAACTGAGAATCTGATCACATTAATTTCAATTTCATTCCTGCCGTATTAACTATTTTTATGACCTTACTGTGCAACTGGGTGTGGCTTAGCCGACGCTGGTGTCTGTTTCAGTTGGCTTTCCAGTCTTCGGTTTGGATCTTGGCTTTGTCAAACCTTAGCTTGCAGTTGTGCGAGCACACGCCCCGCAGCTTTAGCTCTTCTCTTCTTTCCTCACCAGTCTGGATCTCCGGGAAAGTCCAAGGGCTTGTCTCACCTTCACTGCAAAACCTGAGAGAGGTGGCGCCCAGATTTTTGGATTTGGGACTGGCGCTCTGCTGCCCCCTACTGGTCCTAAACCATACTTGACATTGAAGAACAACCTCTTCAAAAGCCAAGCATTTCTAAAGGAGCTATTCTTTCCAGAACTCAATCAAACATCTATAAAGTTGACTAATAAAGAGAAAAAGCCTAATACATATTGAGAACTTAAATTCCCAGCCACCACGCTTGGACTTTTGTGCATATTCATGAGTTAATCTTCTTAACTTCCTTGTGAGATAACTGTTATAACTCACTAGATAAATTGTTTTCAGGGAGAATTGGAGAGATTAGATAATGTGCCTAAGAAATCAAGCATAGGTCATACCTGGGGTTTTGCTTTTTCGGTAACTGTTCATACCTGCTTTTCTCTGACTCAGGGCACAGGTTCACTAACTCTCTTGGCTCAGAGTAAATTCTTAAATGCCCAAAATACCATTTTATCATTCGCAGCAACGGGGTTAAAATTAAGCTATGTACGAATTTGGGCTACAGTTCAAATTGTTTTTTCTACTATTTTCAGGACATAGAGAAATACTACAAAAGAAAATAAACATTGGCTAGGAAGTCAAAAAGCCTGGATATAAATTTCAGGCTGTTGCTTGGGCAAGTCAATACACAGCCTGAGTCACAATTTCCTGAAATGCAAAACAGAGAGCACCCTCTTTCTGCCTCAGCAAGGAGTCGTGTGGATCACACCACAGTGTGGGGAACTTAGTGCACGCTCTGCAGAAGTGCCGGCGCTTCTTGCGTGTCTCATTCTAGATTCCCCAATGTACATACGCATAGTGACTTTAATAAGGATCATAGATTATGCGCGAGAGAAAGAACACCGGTATTTCCTATTAAACAACAGTAGGCTTATATTGAAAAATTCAAACATTAATAATATTATAGCAATCAATATGCAAAGGATGATGTAAACAGTAGAAAGGAAAATAATTCTTGATGCAGGAGCTTACTCAAATGAACAAGCATGAACCTAAATGCTTTTTATTATTTTAATTCAATAAGTTATAAGACGACTACAACTGCCGCTACTATTACTACTACTCTTATTATAAGGTAGAAAAGGGAAGAAATTATGTTACTAATTTTGCCTCTTTATGTATAATAATCACGTAAGATGTTTACAAACTTTCTACAAAAAACATATAGAAATCATTGTAATGGTTATACAATATGCAGTCAACTTTTTTTCTGGGAAATATTATTAGCAACAATGCTGACTTTTCTCTCCCATTTATGTTATTCCCATGAGAATTAGTTCCCCTGTGGTTAGTGTGTTTTGTTTTCACTGAAATTTAAAATGGAAAATAAGTAGATTATTTCAAAAACAGTGGTCCTGTAAATTAATCTTTATGACTGTAGAACAATGTAATCTATATTATCCAGGGCTATGTTCAAGAACCTCATAAGCTGTTTTCTGCCTCCCTTCTTATATCTCTCAACCTATTGCATCAGAAAGACCTATGCAAAATCCAAGCTCACCAATTCACTCATTTTTTAAAAATACTTTTAATTTATATCCATTGCTTGCAAGGTAAAGTCAAATCTCCTTTGAGGGACGTATGATTCTTTTCATGATCAAGTTCCTGCTTCTCTCTTTAGCGCTCTTCTACCACTCCCCACTTGCACTTTATGATTCAGTCATATCAAACCGATGGCATTTCAAGATTATGACGTCACATCCATCTGTCTTTGTCAACTGCTCACCCTTCTTTATTCCTGGGCTTCTCTACAACCCCTTTCATCCTTTAGAGAGTTTTTATTCAGCCTTCAAGAGCCAGAATCTCTGCAAGAGAACTTTCCAGGAAGTCATCCCTAACCTTCCTCACCAATCTAGGCTCCACTAGTCACAATGATAAATTATATTTGGTTAACAATTTAATTCTAGCTCTGGGCTAAGCATGGCACATACATTAATTATGTAATCCAGACAATAACCATGTGAGTAGTTAATATTATTATCCCTTTGTGTATAATGAAATAAAAACACAGAAAAGTTAATCAACTTGGCAAAGACCACACAGC
>NW_026691515.1:0-87642 GCF_020826845.1 Diceros bicornis minor
ACTTCACCTCAATATTCATTTCTGAATGAAATTCATAGAAATCCACAGTCCAATGATTTACTTTAAGAAAGAAGCTTAGTAAACCAATATATTTACAACTTTTATAACAACTTTTTCATATTGAAAGTTTTCTGGAACATTATACATGCGCTAATTCTCACCAAGCTTTCTAAGGTTACTTACATTTATATTTCTTATCAGTAGGAGTTTTCATATTTTAGTATGTGGGTCAATTGAAGACTTTCTCCTATTGTTTACTTTCAAGAGGTTTTATCCAGTGAGTCTTTTCATGCCTTCGGAGAGAACTAGGATCACAGAAGACTTTCCCACATTCTTCACAATTATATGGCTTCTCTCCCATGTGCACTCTCATGTGTCTTCAAATGTATGTGTAACAAATGAAGGTTTTTTGGGCTGGTGCCATGGCTTAGAAGTTAAGTGTGCGTGATCCAGTGCTGGCGGCCCGGGTTCAGATCCCGGGCGTGCACCGATGCACCTCTTCTCCGGCCATGCTGAGGCCGCGTCCCACATACAGCAACTAGAAGGATGTGCAGCTATGACATACAACTATCTACTGGGGCTTTGGGGGGGAAATAAATAACTAAATTAAAAAAATTTAAAAAAAAATGAAGGTTTTCCCACATTCCTGACATTCATAGGGTTTCTCTGCAGTATTAGTTCTTTCATGTACTTGAAAATAACTGGAAATAATGAATGTTTTACTACATAGTTTACATTCACAGGGTTTCTCTCGTCAGTTCTTTTATGTATTCCAAATGGACTGGGACAAACGCAAGTCTTGCACGTTCTTTACATTTATAAGGTGTATATCCAGTATGCATTTTCATGTGTGATGAAGTGCTGGATGGATGACAAAAGGCTTTCCCACATTCTTTACATACATTAGGTTTCCCTGCTGTGTGACTTCTTTAATGTATTTAAAATTAACTGGGACTAATGAGTGCTTTCTCACATTCCTTACATTTTTAAGGCCCAACACCAGTCCAAGTGATCACGTGTACTTGAAGGTATGAGAAATAAATGCTTTCCCTCATTCCTTTCATTCAGTTTCTCTCCAGTGTGATTTCTTTCATGTCTTTGGAAACTTAGACAACATCTAAAACCTTAACCACATTGTTTACATTCATAAGTTTTCTCTCCTGTGTACCTTCATGTCTTTGTAAGGAACTATAATATTCATAGGCTTTTCCACATTCTTTACATTCATAAGGTTTCTCCCTATTATGAGAAGACTATGGTTTTGAAGAGAATTGGGAGAACTGAAGACTTTACAGCATTTTTTACATTCATAAAGTTTCTCTCCTATGTGAGTCCTATCATGTTTTTTAAAGGAATAATACTGTCTAATGCCTTTTCCATACTGTTTACATTGAAAGTCTCTCTCCAGAGTGAGCTCTTCCCTATATCTGAAGTGATCTGGAACAAGTGAAGCCTTTCCCACATTCCTTACCTGTATAAAGAGCATGTCCAGTGTGTTATCATGTCTTCAATGGATTTTGAGCCACATGAGGGCTTTCCCACATTCCTTACTTTTACACATTTTCTATGATTTCATGTTTTTCAAAAATTGGAGATAGCTGAAGGCTTTCCTAAATACCTTACGTTTATAGGGCTTCTCTGCATATTTCTGATACTGATATGGTTTCTCTTCAGTGTGACAGCTGATGTGCCCATAAAGGGATGAAAGATGTAACATTCATGTAGAAGTCAATAACAGCCAGATAGTTGGAAAACCCCAAATATGTGGAGATTCAACAACATACTTCTAAATAATACATAGGTAAATGAAGAAGTCTCATAAGAAATAAAAATTATTTTGAACTTAATGAAATGAAAACACAACATACCAAAAGTTTCTGGATGCAGCAAAAGCAGTGCCTACAGGTAAATTTATGCCGTGGAACAAATACACTGGAAACACCAAAGATCTCTAATCAACAATGTAAGCATCTACCTTAGGAAACAATAAAAAGAGCAAATTAAACCCAAATTAAGCACAATACAAGATATTATACAAATTAGAAAAGAAATTAATGTTATTGTGGGAAATCAATGGAGAAAATTAAAACAAAAACAGCTGGTTCTTTGACAAGTCTAATAAAATTGCTTAACATCTAGTCAAGATAAAGAAAAGATGGAAAACAGAAATTACTAATATCAGAAAGGAAAGGAAGGAGAAATGAAAATAAAAAAGGATTTGATAAAATCCAACTTCCACTTATGATAACAAACTAGTAATAAAGGGGAACTTTCACTTATTAAGAAAGAATATCTTTATGAAATCTTTATGAATCACATTTGTTCCATATGGCATGACTGTCTCTGTGAAACCTCTGAAAGAATTCACAACAGAAATAACTCCTGGAATTAATAAGCGAGTATCCCAAGGTTGAAGAATACATGAGTCTATTGCTTTTCCTATCGACCCACACAATATATAGTCAAGTGATCTTTGACAAAAGAAGGCAATTCAAATGAAAGAGAAAGTCTTTTAAACAAACATTGGTGGAAATAATGGATATCCACAAGCAAACACACACAGAAAAATTAAGTCAAAACACATCACAGATTGAAATCTAAAATGCAACAGGAGTAAAATCCTAGAAGATAACACAGGAGAATATCCAAATGACCTGGGACCTGGAGATGAATTTTTAGATACAGAGCCAAAAAGCAAGATCCACAAAAGAAAAAAAAAATAAAATTTTACTTCATTGAAATGAAAACCTCCTGCTCTGGGAAAGACAGTGTCAAGAGAATAACAACACAATTCACAGAGTAAGAGAAAACTTTTGTAAAATGATTATCAGATAAATGGCTTGTATCTGAAATAGCCAAAGAATTCTTGAAACTCTACAGCAAAAAGATAAATGACCCAATTAAAAGTGGGCAAAAGATCTGAACAGAGAGCTCACTGAAGAAGATATAAATGGGAAATAAGCAATATGAAAACATGCTCCACATCATGTGTCATTGGGAAAATGCAAATAAAACGACAATGAGGTATCATTAAACACTTATTAAATGGGTAAAACTCTTAGAACACCAAATATTGTTGAACATGCAAAGTTATAAATAATCCTCCTTTATTGCCAGTGGAAATGGAATTTGGTATGTCTACAACGGAAGACAAACTTTCCTTCAAAACAAAATACACTGTTACCACATAGAGTAAGATCCAGCAATTACACTCCTTGCTATTTTTCCAAATTAATTGAAACCTTATGTTCACACAAAACCTACACATCAATGTTTATAGGTGCTTTATTCATAATTGGCAAGAGTTCGAGTTTACAGCAAGATGTTCTTCAAGAGTCGAATAGACAAAAACAATCAGTGGTGTATCCAGACGATGAAATACTGTTTAGTGATAAAAGGAAATGAGGTGTCAAGCCATGAAAACACATAGAGGAACCTTAAAAGTATATTGTGAAGAAGCCAATGTGACAAGGCTATGTAGTGTATGATTCCAAGTATATGACATTCTGGAAAAGACAAGAGCATGAGCCAAGAGAAAGATTTTTTTTTTTTTAACTTTATTTTATTTTATTTTCCCCAAAAGCCTCAGCAGACAGTTGTATGTCATAGTTGCACATCCTTCTAGTTGCTGTATGTGGGACGCGGCCGCAGCATGGCCGGAGAAGCAGTGGGTCGGTGCTCGCCCGGGGTTCTGAACCCGGGCTGTCAGTAGCGGAGCGCGCGCACTCAACTGCTAAGCCACGGGGCCGGCCCTAGAAAGATCTTTGGTTGTGAAGGATTTGGCAGTTGTAGGGAGGGAGGAATGGATCAATAGTTGGAGCACTGAGGATTTTTCGGGAAGTGAAACTACACTATGTCAAACATAAATGAGGGATCCATGTCATTATACATTTACCAAAACCCATACATTGTACAACACACAGAGTCAATGCCAATGTACACTGTGCACTCTAATGCATCAAAATGGGTTTGGAAATTGTAACAAACGTGCAGCAGTAAAACAAAATATGAAAAAGAGTGTAAAATGAGGGCCGGCCCCGTGGCTTAGCAGTTAAGTGCTTGCGCTCCGCTGCTGGCGGCCCGGGTTCGGATCCCGGGTGCGCACCGACGCATGGCTTCTCCGGCCATGCTGAGGCGGAGTCCCACATACAGCAACTAGAAGGATGTGCAGCTATGACATACAACTATCTACTGGGGCTTTGGGGGAAAAAATAAATAAATAAAATTATAAAAAAGAAGTGTAAAATGTGTGGATGTAGAGAGAAGAGTTATGTGGAAACTCTGTAAATCCTGATCAATTGTTCTGTAAACCTAAAACTGGTGCAAAAAAATGAAGTCTTTCAAAAAAAGGTGAAGACAGACTCATTACAATTTACCCCCGATGACTGAAACAGGACATCTCTCATTCAACTGATTTCAATAAGCCAGTATGGTGCTCTATGAGCCTGAGACCCATAAGGGAGGTGAAACTTCCATCGAATGCCTTGTTGGAGAGCAGGGCACTGTATTCTCTGAGAGGTGCCATGGTTACTGTCAGCAGTGTCAGAACTCCAAGGTGGATAATGAATGTCCTGGTGAGGCCTTGTATTGTACACCTAATAATGTACAGACAAGTGTTACCTTGATTTCTATTTTGGGTATCTATGAGCCAGGAGCTTCCCAAAGTTCTTTTTCCACAAAGGGGCATCTCTCAGACAATTGTCCAAGAGTTTGTGAACATATGCAGATGAGCCCAATTTTTGGCCAGTAGTATGACGACTGCCTGTTTGGATAGCTCTGGTGACACCTGGGTTTAGTTCTTCAACAGGGATGTCCCAATTAAGGGATGAAGAGCAGCAATTCTCCACTGAGCTCCATCATGTATGAATGTGTATTGTTGTCCTTAAAGTCTATGCCCTCCCCAGTGCTGTGCATTCAGTTAATCCCAAGGAACTCCCCAGGGAACCAAGGTGTCTTGGAGAAGGGTGACCTCCTCCATCACCCTAGCATCTTTCAACAAACTGAAGAAACAAAGGCCATGTCCCTCCTGCAGGTGACATAAGCTACAGGGCCAAGGTTAGGCTCCACTGTATCTAAGTAGGTGTCAGTACCTGGGATAAGCTGGTGGGAGGCTGTTTCCAGGGCCAAAGGCATAATAGGCACCTTGGTAGAGGGTCACATGCTCAGTGCTTGTCAGAGCATATCTTTTCAAGAGCTCTCAGTACCTGGTAACAACAGCAGCTCTAATGGCACACAGTGTGGGGACCAGGGCAGGTTCTTGCATCAGAAGCCTACAACTTACAGTCCTCTTCCAGAGAGCCTCAAATCACTGCCATCAGGGTTAGTGGCCTCCTCCATGACAGCTGGTTGCTTTAAGGAGTTTAAGGAACCTGGGCTAAGTTGAGTTTGAACTAATCCCTTTGCAGAGCCAAATGCAATCTGTGGGTGCTGTCCATTATAACCCAGAGTGTCAGGATCTTTATCGCAATAGATGCAGGGGTGGCAGCAGCAGAGTTACTTAGGGGTCCTGGGGAGCCCTCCGTAAGCTTGCTACCTACTGCCTGCTTTTTCCAATCTCTTCTTTGTGAAATAATTGCTCTTTAACCAGTGACCATCTGATGGGCTCAGCTCATTCACAGGTATAATCATGCTTGAAGCCCCAGATTCCCCCTAACGTCAAGGCGAACCCAGCTTCAGTCTCACGTTTACTCCAAACAGACAGACAGATTCCACTCAAGACACTGACTGAGGACTACATTAAGGAGCGCCCCATTCCCAGATTCCTGCTCCAAGGACAAGGAAAAACTGCCAAAAATTACCAAAACAAACAGATGATTTCCACTCAAGACATAACCCAGAACCACACTGAGAAGGGCCCCATCCCCAGACTCCTTCTCTCAAAAGAACTGAAACTGCCAATTCAGAGTCCTCTGTACATAAGAGAACCAGGCGTGGTGGGTCAACAATGCACACAGGGCAGCACAGCTCACAGGAGGAGCTGCCCAGCAAGCAGCAGCTCACAGTGCAGGAGCCTCCAGGCTTTCTCATCAGGCTGTCCAGACAAGAAGGCCTAGGGGAAAGGGAGGCGTGAGGCTTAAGTGTTCAGAAGTCAAATGTCAAATATGTGGACCCTGGCTACTCACTACAAGAACAAACGGGGGTAAGAGAAATAAACATTTGCACTGTCTTGGTTTTATATAAAGAAACAGTAACAAGGTGATGCAGCAGGAATCAAAACTGGTCATTTGAGGGGGGCTGGAGTCAGAGCAGAGGAGTGGGGCAGGATGTGCAGGCAGGGAGTCTCTTTAAGTTAGTTTTCTCTCTTAGGAATTTCTTTAACCTTCCCATGTGTTATTTATTTAATATAAGGAGAGAAATTTATATACACCATATTTTACATGGTTAATCATTATTCTTAATGAACTTTAAATTTTATTTTTATTTTTTATTATTATTTTTTTCCCCCAAAGCCCCAGTAGATAGATGTACGTATAGTTGCACATCCTTCTAGTTGCTGTATGTGGGATGCGGCCTCAGCATGGCCGGAGAGGCGGTGTGTCGGTGTGCGCCCAGGATCCGAACCCCGGGCCACCAGCAGCGGAGCGCGCGCACTTAACCGCTAAGCCACGGGGCCGGCCCTGAACTTTAGCTTTTAAAAATTAATTTAATTTTAACTTTTAATTCTAGGAATGGTAGGAAACCATTCCTAGAATTAATCCTTTAAATGCTAATAAACATAAAATTGTAAAGCATAAAAAAATGACAAACCCCTTTCCAACTAAAAGGACAAGGGACACTGTGGATTGTCTCTCCACTCTATTTCACACTGAGGACATTTTCAGGAAGGAACAGCATATTGTAATGCATTAGGGGCTTGCAGTTAAGCTCTGAAAAAAACTAGGAATTGCAAACCGGCATTGCAAAAGTTTGCATAAGGTTTGACCTGTTTCCTCATATCAATGAAAACAGAAATTCAAGTGCTTTTTCCTCACATCCGCTAAAATAGGAAATCATTTGCCTTAGGGAGAGTACAGCCTTATAAACATCAATGTTCTCTAGGGACAGGGACATCAAAAATTGACCCAAGCGTGGAAAAAGCACCCGACAACTTAAGTACACCCATCTCACGCGCTGAGGTTCTCTTACCTAAACAGAACAAAAATTCTATTTGGCTGCACAATTTTCTTGCTGTACTCACATCACATCTCTCAATCAACAGAGATTTTAAAACCCCAAGTGCAAATAAAACTAGAATCAAAGCGCTGAAATCATCAACTGATAAAGGAATCCAAGGACAGACACTGAATATTCCAATGAGCCCATAGAAGCAGCCTCCTTGTCTACAGTTCAGAAGGAAAACCCACACTCAGAAAGTTGACCATATTCCCAAACTTAGGGTCTAAACACCTCTGATTGAGGTGCAACCCCTAGAGTGCTGTGTGCCTGGTGAAGGCGGGTGGAGACACCTGAGCCGCCACAGGAATGAACTCGGGGAGCTCCACACACCCTCCCCTCCCCAGGGAATAATGCAAATGCTCCCTCTCTCAGGCTCCCATTCTCACAATGAGGAAAACTCAGCTGGATTCAGTTTAAGGTTCTGACCCAAGTGAACTCCCTCCCACATTAATGGACCCTAATCCAGGACACAGAACTCCTGACTTGCACAGACTTTCTCAATGTAAACAAATTACACTCTGAGTGCATCTACTCTGTGGATGCAAAACTCCAAGTCTAGAAGTGGGTCCAAGGAAACCACAGTTACAACCTCAGAAAGGGCATCACCTTCCCACCCCCATGTGCACATGCACCCCCAGCTTTCCAGGGCTCTGCAGCTCCTCTCAGCATAAAGGCTCCTTCCATGGGGGGCGTAAGCAGGCAGGACACCTGCAGGGGGAGGCTCCCCAGGAGGAACAACTGGGCCTTCAAGTCCTTCCCTTTGCAGGCCCAAGGGGGCCTTAGCTTAGGGACAATGACCTCAGGCCTCTGCCCCCACTGGAGATTTTTGGACCACCATTGATACCTTAAATGACAGAAAAATAGTGTTTGAACAATCCAGCTAAAACACTCAAACAAGTGTTTATGAGGAAATGAGGGAAAAAAATTGTATGGCATTTTGCTGACTCAACAAGAAACCCCACAGGAAGGTACTGCATTCCAGCAATAAAGAGGTTAATTAATTATTTCCATGACAAGAGATTGTTTTATAAACTATTAATCATACTTGAGCACTTCAGGTCTGCCAGTCCAAGCCCTGGAAATCCATTTGAACTCACCCAAAATAAAAGAACAGACCTCAGAACATTAGTAACATGCTCAGGGAGGAAAAAAGAAAAACAATTTTTAAATTACACAACGTAAAACCGTAAAACCGTAATGTTTTATTTTTCTGAAACTAACCTTTTTACTCTTTGGAAACGTTTTATATTGTCTTTCAACCCGTACTGATTAAATAAATTTTTATTCATTGAAAACGTGAGACTAAAAGTCAATATACCTTTTAAAGGTGACAAACCCAGGAGGGCCAGTGCTGACAGGACAGATCACCCGGAAAAGTTTGCCAAGAGGAACCTCCACCAAAGGACTTGCGATTGAATGTCTGTGCCCAGGACACGTCCTGGGAGAAGAGGCAGAAGGATTTCATACAAGGTAGTTCCAGGAGGCTACCTGCTACTTTTTTCTCATGTTAAACATCCACAAACAAGAAATAAACCTTTTTAAAAGGGCCACCCATTGACTATGGAGAAATGATAAACAATTAAAATACTGGGTGTGTTTGTAGTTGATTATGACGCTGTGAATCAGAAACGGGAACTTGGTGTTTGGGAACGCGAGGAGGGAGGGATCTGGAAATTCAGGGATTTATAGCCATTCCTAGGGAGAGCTGGGGGGACAGGGTCGTGGATTCGAGACCCTGCTACGGAAACGTTTAGAAAACTCAGGAGAAAATGGGTGTCCCCTGGGGAGAAAAAAGGGGCTGGGGACCCCACAGACTACACCTCCCACGGACGATTCCCCAAGACTGAGTCACAATTGTCCCTGATGTCCCCCCCGTGATCACCGCACCACGTGGGGACACGCGGGGCTGCGGGCGCAGAGCTGCCCAGAGAGGCTCCGGGGCCCAAGTCGCCGCGCGCAGTGACCACAGGACGCCCGGGGTCCCGGCTGCCGGCCCCGCCCCCACGCTGCGGCCGGAGGGGACTGAGGTCCGAGCGGCGGCCCCGCGGACTCGGGTCCGCAGACTCCGGAGGCGACCGCGGGGAGGCCGGTCCCGCCACGGCCGGTTCCAGCCACTTCCAACCAGCCTTTCCTGCCCCAAACTGTCTCTCTGAACCCCCTAGGCCAAACTCTCACCATTTCTAAGTCTCCTGGGTCCCCCGCGTCCTCCCTACGATTCGGCACAGGTCACTGAGCAAAAAAGTTGGCGGCAGAGCAACGCCGGCCCTTTAAGGGCAGCGGCCCATGACCGGGAGGACTGCGGCGCGAGCAGGAAGTCTGATGGGGGCGGAGTGTCGCCCCACCCACCTGCCCCGGAGCCGACCCTGATTGGACAGTTCTAAAGGCCCTCGATCCTGAATGACAGTTGGATGGAGATTACAGGTCTGAGTCACCCCAGAGCTGGAAATTGTCCTCTCCTGGGACTTTTCCATTGAAATGCAATGCTGCAAGGCCACTCGGGGACCTGTGACTCTTCTTTGAAAATACATAATATCACCTCACCATATGTAATTAGTCTGTCTCCTGTTCGATCTTTGATCTTCCACCCAGCGCTTCCTCACCTCCACTCAAATCATACTTGAAAAAAATCCTATGGCCTCCCAAGCACTTAGCTCTGGTGGGAAGTTGGAACCTGCAGCCCTGGCTGGGTACAAGGACTCTTCTCAGCCTAACCACTAGGTATGAGATGTGTTCATTCAATTCTCAGCTGTACGTTTTACACTGAAGGGAAATTTATTTTAGATCATTTTTTTAATGTATCCTGAGAGAACTTTGAAATGTAAAAGTCTATAATATCCCTAAGGTAATTCAATTCCTATTTGGACTGATTTAACAAAAAACAAGAAAAGGTTATGTAAATCTGGATGTATCTGGAAAGTATTCACATGCTTAAGAGATTGGAATGCAAGACCTTGTGCATTGCAAAGCTCTTAATGCCTTTATCCACTTATTTGAAAAGGCTTTTTTTTTTTGAGAAACAGTACACACACAATACAATGGAGCCCTTTAATATCTACAACTCACTGGTCTTCAGTATATTCAGATACTGTGCTATTATCACCGCAGTCAATTTCAGAATATTTCCATCACCTATAAAGAAATGCCTATACCCTTAATCTATCACTGCCCTGTCTTCCCACCTAGCTCCTCCAAGCACCAGCCCTAGACAACCACTAATCTATTTTGTCTCTCTAAATTTCCGTATTTGTTGACATATGAATGAAATTGTATAATATGTGGTCTTTATGTTTGGCTTCATTTATGGTATAATTTTTTCAGGGAATTCCATGTTGTAGATGTGTCAATACTTCATTCATTTTTTAAATTGAGATATAAGTGACAAAATATTATATTAATTTCAGGTGTACCACAATAAGTCTAGTTAACACCATCATCACACAGAGTTAAAAATTTTTTTCTTGTGTTGAGAACTTTCAAGATCTACTCTCTTAGCAAATTTTAAATATAGAATTAAGTATTATCAACTATAGTCACCATGCTGTACATTACACCCCCATGACATTTATTTTGTAACACGAAATGTGTACCTTTTGATCACCTTCTATATTTATTCCATAAAAGTTACATCTTATCCATATTTAAGTGTATAGTTCAGGAGTGTGAAGTACATTGACATTGGGAAACCAATCTCCAGAACGGTTTTCACCATGCAGATCTGCAACTCAATCCGTATTAAAAAACAACACCCTTTGCCCTTGCCTGCCAGCCCCTGACAACCACTATCGTGCTGTCTCTATGAATTTGACTACTCTAGGTACCTCATACCAGTGGAATCATATAGTTTTTGTCCTGTATTTGACTGCCTTGTTTCACTTAACATAATATCCTCAAGGTCACCCATGTTGTATCATGTGTCAGAATTTCATTCCTTTTTAAAGCTGAATAATATTCTGTTCTATGTGTGTACCACATTTTGTTGATCCATTCATCCGCTGATGAACGCTTGGGTTGCTTCCACTTTTTGGCTACTGTTAATAATGCTCCTATGAACACAGATCTACAAATATCTGTTTGAGTCCATGTTTTGAATTCTTTCGAGTATTTACTCACAAACGGAATTACTGGATCATTTGGTAACACTCTCTGTGGTTTTTGAAAAAGTGCCATACTCTTTTCCACAATGGTGGCATGATTTTACATTTGCACCCGAAGTGCACAGGTGTTTCCATGGGTGTTTTTACTTTCTCGATGGTGTCCTTTGAAGCACAAAAGTAATTAATTTTGATGAAGTTCTAATTATCTATCTTTTTTTTTTTTTTTGTGAGGAAGATCAGCCCTGAGCTAACATCCATGCTAATGCTCCTCTTTTTGCTGAGGAAGACTGGCTCTGAGCTAACATCTATTGCCAATCCTCCTCCTTTTTTTTTTTCCCCCCAAAGCCTCAGTAGACAGTTGTACGTCACAGCTGCACATCCCTCCAGTTGCTGCACATGGGGCGCGGCCCCAGCGTGGCCGGAGAAGCGGTGCGTCAGTGCGCGCCCAGATCCGAACCCAGGCCACCAGCAGCAGAGTGCGCGCACTTAACCTCTAAGCCACGGGGCCAGCCCTAATTATCTATTTTTTTTTAGTGTTTTTACTTTTGGTGTCATATCTTATAATTCTTTGCCAAATTCAAGATCATATTTCCTCCTATGTTTTTTCTAAGAGTATAGTTGCTTTATCTCAGGTTTAGGTCTTTGATTCATTTTGGTACATTATTGTGTGTGGTGTAATGTAGGGGTCAAAATTCATTCTTTCGCATGTTGCTATCCAGTCGTCCCAGCACCAATTTTCGAAAAGAATATTCTTTCCTCATTCTTGGTACCTTTTCTAAAAATCAGTTGCCCATAGATGGATGGGTTTATATCCAGAATCTCAATCAAATCCATTGATCTGTGTGTCTGTCCTTGTGTCCTTACCACATACCTGGTATGTGTTGAGTAGTCAGATTTTAAATCAGGAAATGTTAGTCTTATTACTTTGCCTTACTTTTACAAGATTGGTTTAGTGATTCTAGTTCACCTGCAATTCCATATAATTTATCAAAAGCTTGCCAATTTCTATAAAGAAGTCAGCTGAGATTCTGATAGGGATTGTGCTGAAAATCAAGAGCATTCTAGGAAGTATCGTCATCTCAACAGTGTAAAATCTAAGGATCCATGAACATAGGCTATTTTCCGTCTTATTAACTAATTAATTAATTAAATTTTTTATTTTTAGCGTTCACTCTTTTTTTTTCTTGCCTCTATTGGTTAGGGAGTAATAAAGAACAAGGAAAAAGACGCATCACTCCAAGATCTTTGCTCATTTTATTAAAGATTTGCAATGTCTAAATATCCAAATCTTCTCTCAACCTCACCCCATTACTTTTAATTTCCAAAAATGCAAATCAAATTTTTGACATAAGAAAAGTTTAATAGTTATTATTACTTTTTAAATGTTTTACTCTTTGCTCCATTGTGAATTTATTTGGATGTAGTAGACAGGAGAGTTATAGACTGCCACTATTCATTATCTATTTTGTTACATCCTTGTGTCTGTTTATAGACCATCAAGGGTTCATCTGACTATCCACAGTTTCCCAACACTGACAATAATGACATTTTCGACGAGATAATAGTCTTTTTCAAAGGGACTATTTTATATATCAGAGGATCCCTAGATGTCTGTAGCAGTGCTTCCCACCTGCCACCCTCACAATAGCCAAAAATGCCTCCAGATTTCGCCAAATGTTCCCTGAGAGGCAAAATCACCCCAAGACAAACAACTCAGCGGTTCTTATGGTGGCAACAGATAAAGTATCACTCCTCAGTAATTTTTGTAACTGGTGCATCTGGTTAGACTTGTTCTTCTTCATTCTTTTTTTTGTGTGTGTGAGGAAGATCAGCCCTGAGCTAACATCCCTGCTAATCCTCCTCTTTTTTGCTGAGGAAGACTGGTTCTGAGCTAACATCTATTGCCAATCCTCCTCCTTTTTTTGTTCCCCCAAAGCTCCGGTAGATAGTTGTATGTCATAGTTGCACATCCTTCTAGCTGCTGTATGTGGGACGCGGCCTCAGCATGGCCAGAGAAGCGGTGCGTCGGTGCGCACCTGGGATCCAAACCTTTCAATGGGCTGCCTCTCACTCACCAGTTCCTCTTCATGCTCTGCTCCCAAACATCTTCTCTGAGTACTAGGCTGGCCTGGCAGTCATTGTGCCAGAGAGTGACAACAGGATTTTAGCACCAAAAAGTGACTGAAAATATAGTGGCACTCTCTGCAGATTTCAACCAGAAGCAATGGCAGTCTATTCCATAGTGGGGATTTTAATAATGCTGGCGGGAAAGAACAAAGGTGTTTCTCATTCTCACAGAGGGTCCATCCTAGTTAATGAACCATTTGTCCTAATTTCATAATAAGGGGTGAAGTGTGCTCAGTGGCAAAGCTTGGTCTGAGTCAGGCAGCCTGGTGATGAAAGTGAGCACCCTCCCGACTGCCTGTGTAAAGTCAGACAAGTCACCTAGCTCCACTAAGTCTCAGTGTCCTCTCTTATCAAATAGGAGCATACAAGTGCTTCCCTGTTAGAAGTCTGTGAAGATGAAAAGTCATGAGCCAACCCACCTGTGGTGCTGAGTGCAGTGCCTGACACTTAGTAAGCCTCCCTCAAGTGCCTTGATTGTTAGTGTCAGCATTCCTGTTGCTATTCTCACTGTCATTGTCATTATCATCTTTATAACAACTTACAAAGCAGAACTTCTCTCAGTGGAATCTACAACGTTTTACACTGCAGGTGAGTCAATCGTTCCTTGACATGTAAGGTTGCAACTGGCCTGTAAAACTACTGAGAACTAATGCTTTTAATAACGTTCTCTGATGACTGTTTTGATTTCTTCTATGCGTGCATACTTTCCCATACTTTGAAATCTTCACTAAATAAATGCTGTGATAATTAGTTTCTGGTAATTCATGCCTTCTCCACTAGATAGAATAATTTGGTTGATTCTTCCTCCCACCACTACCTCAGACATCAGGTCATAGTACAGTCAGAGAGAAAAATAGTTTTAAAGTGCAAACATATATCTTCTTCTTGTGCCGTTTAAAGGTACTTCATGCTTCCCAGCACAAGAAGGATCAATTGCTCTCTTATTTTCATTCAGAGCTAAGAGCATGTTGTTTCACAACCTTGAGAGTTCTCTGGTGGCATTTGAAACTGGTTCCTGTACATGGAGGGCAAGGAGAGACTGAAGAAAGAGGCAGATGACTCCAGATTGGGAGGTGGCAGCATTAATAAGCAACAGAACTTATATATGAGCCTTGTCGTAGGCAGAGCAAGGCAAGTAGCTCTCCACACCTGCCCCTAAGAATCTTAAAAGTTTATATAGAGACTTTAATGGAGTTCAGGAATGTCTACAGTCAAGATGGTCTCAGCAACACATTATTCTCTCCAGGCTGCATCCTGGAAATGTCTCTTAGTTTGGGAAGAGTGGACAGAATGTATATTCCCAGGACAGGGAGTGGGTAAGGAGGCTCCAATTGCCTGAGTCCAGCTGGAGGGTCAACCAGTGGTCACATCCTCTCAGTGACCTCCTCCAACAGAGCAGCCTCTTGAATCTTGGGTAGCTCATTCCATTAGGGCCATTTTTCAAATTGATGGGGGAAAATATCTATCTCCATACCTACAAACAACTCCCTTTTCTTCTTAAGTGGAGCTCTTTGTTTGGCTTGGAAGACCACCGTGTAGGATATTCTTGAGTTCTCAAGGGCTTCCCTCAGTGCAGGTGGATTCACTAACTCTCTAAGTATATTCTGGCCCTCATGTTTCCCGTGATGGAGAGTAACAGGAACCAAATGCTCTTACCAAAGACAGCCTTAAGACATCATGTCTGTTGTGCCAACCACAGTGATTAAAGGACCTTTGAGAGCACCATGATGTGACTACAAGGGAGAGCCAGACTGCCCCTAATGTTATGTGAGAAGCAGGACAATTTATCAGGTCATCAGTGCAGGAAGCACATCCCCAGTTTCTGCCGAGATGGGGCCACTACTGGAACTGTACAATTTCCACAGGTGCCAATGAAAGCAGGGTGGGGAAGGGCAGTGATGAAATGTAGTTTCCTCAGCACCATGTTTCTGACAGTGAGAGTGGAGCCAGACATGTGCATCTTCCCAGGTGAGTGCACATTCTTAGGATGGGGTGTCCTTTAATTGATGTGGAGATGAGGAGTAGGAGTTAAAACAAAAAAAGAGGCATTTCTGACAGGAAATCAGAGTGATTTCCAGAAAACCTACTTGTAGACTATTATTTTTCAGATAGTTCTTAAAAGGAAGATGAAAAACAGATAATGAAATGGAAATACTTTCTCCATCTCTCAATGCTTGATGCTGAATATCCACAGAACTTTTCTTCCTACGTTGGATAGGTGACTGATCAATGATGCTACTGCCCAGCAGTGTTCCCCCCTGTATGATGAGCACTGGTTGCAAACTGGGCTCTTCTTTTCTCTCTTCATTGAGATCACTGTGGTTCTTTGGCTCTGCCCCTCAGTTTCCATCTGTCAGATGGCCTCCAGGGATGATTCTGTCCCTGGGCTTGGTGGAGTTATTGCTGAAGTTCAGGTGGACTTGGGTGGGGCTGTTTGACTCAGATGATGTTAAAGGTGACCATTTCCTCAGGGGATTGGGAGAGGAAAAGGTCAGAAATGGTATCTATGCATAGCGTATGGAGAGGATGCCGGTCACGGAGTGATTCTAACATTGTCAGAATCAACGTTACTCTCTAGTACCATAGACTCACCAGTCAGTGAGATGATTATTCAGATTAAACCAGTTTTCTGAGAAGTCTCATTATAGATGGATTAAATAGGGAAACCACAAGTAAGAGGTGGGTCATGACCACAGACAGTGATTTAACCACCGATGAGAAAGAGTCCCTGCTTAAATTTTCCATGAAATACAATTATTTTCATGTCAGAAACACGTTCTAAAGTTGACCCTTCTGAATATCCAGAAGTCACTTTTCTGAGATGAAGGCTTGTTTTTGCTCGCAATGCTTTTATTCTGAATCTGACTGAAGTGTTGGAAGGATGCCGACCTGATGCATCCCTGTTATAGTAACTGATGGGTTTCCCTCTTGGTGAATATGAAGCTAAAATGCACAACCAAGGCAGAAGTAGATGAAGAAAATTTTATTACTCATATAAGCAATGGAGAACCACCAGCATCTCTCCCAAAACAATGTCTCCCCAAGCAAGGGTTTAGGGGGTCTTTTTATTGTTAGATCATAGTACAGTTCATGAATATTCAGTTAAGGAAAAGGCAGCAGTTGGGGCCGGCCCTGTGGCTTGGTGGTTAGGTGCGTGAGCTCCGCTGCTGGCGGCCTGGGTTCGGATCCTGGGCGCAAACTGACACACCACTTCTCCGGCCATGCTGAATGGCCGCGTCCCACATAGAGCAACTAGAAGGATGTGCAACTATGATGTGCAACTATCTACTGGGGCTTTGGGGAAAAAATAAATAAATAAAAATTATAAAAAAAAAAAGGAAAAGGCAGTAGATCAGGGTTTATTGCCTAACAGTCATGTATTTTTAAGGCGCACGGGTAGTGCGTACACATGCTACTATATATATCACAAGATCTAGAAAAGGCTGTTTGGTCCCTCCCAGAGGAGGAGAAATTAAAATGTTAATGAGATTATAATAGGGAGAGTTCACTGAACAGCAGTTTGAGGAGGCTAGAGCTGGGTTCAGCTAGCTTTCTTGTGGGATCATGCAGTGGTTAAGCTCTTCCTGACAGTATACATCTAGAAACGCTCAAAAGATACTGTTAGTTTTTATCAGATCCTCTGTACCCCTTTCTTTGCCTAGTTCCCTCGTCACAGTATCTGTGCCTGTGTACCTATTTGCCAAAACTATGTTAGATTCCACTTGTCAACAAAGATCAAAATGGAGACAGGCTAATTATTGCATATGGTGAGGTGACTTTCAATTGTGTGTGTAAAGAAGATTCACGAGTCGCCTCCCAACACGCCCTTTCAATGCAAATGTCTCTGCAGAGGACGAATTCTAGCTGGCATTCTGCTCAGACACCTAAACTCAGGGGTCTTTCACTCAGAAACAAGGGAGCGAGTCTTTCAAACTGTCCAATCAGAGGCGGCGCCGGGGCAGGTGGGTGGGGCGAAGCTCCCCAGCCACCCCGGAAGTTGTTCCTCGCTGCAGCCACCGTGGGGATCGCGTCTGTCCGCGGCTCTCCTCCCTATTCTGTCGGGTCGTGACCTGTGCCGACCGTGGGAGTTGTAGGAAGGACACCTGGGGACCCGGGAAACCTAGAAATGGTGAGAGTTTGGCGGGAGTCAGGATTTGGGGGAGGAGTGTCTGGCCCAACCTGGCCTTCCCATGTCGCTCCTGCCGTGCTCGGGGTCGGTTGCCGCCTGCCATTGAGAGTCCGTGGTGGCTTTGTCGCAGCTTCTGTCACGCTTTGATCTGCACTGGCCGTGGGAGTCATAGGAAGGACTCAGGGGGACCCGGGAGACCTAGACATGGTGAGTGTGCGGCCCCGGGTGAGGAGACGGGGAGGAGGGTCTGGTCGGAACCCGCCGTGGCGGGACCGGCCTCCCCGCGGTCACCTCCGGAGTCTCCGGACCCGAGTCCCCGGTAGCACCGCTCGGACCTCAGTCCCCTCCGGCCGCAGCGTGGGGGCGGGGCCGGCAGCCGGGACCCCGGGCGTCCTGTGGTCACTGCGCGCGGCGACTTGGGCCCCGGAGCCTCTCTGGGCAGCTCTGCGCCCGCAGCCCCGCGTGTCCCCAGATGGTGCGGTGACCACGGGGAGGGTCATCAGGGACAAACGGGATTGAGTCTCTGGGGTTCATGTGTCGCAGAAGCTGCGGTCTTGCGGTTCCTAGTCTTTTCTACCCAGAGGACACCGATTTTCTTCCAAATTTTGCATATATTTGGGGAGCAAAGTCTCAAATCCACAATCCTGTCCCCCCAGGCTAGCTCTTCCTAGGGCTGCCAACAAATGCCTAAATTTCCAGTCTATGCCCACATTCCCAAGTGCCAACTTCCTGTTTCAGATTCTCAGCATTATTATCAACTATTTGTCCCCCTTGGTGGATTTGAAACAGATTCAGTATTTTCATGTTTATCATTTTCTCACAGTCAATGGATGGGTTTTTAAAAGATTTATTTTGTGTGTGTGGATATTTTACATGCGTGAAAAGCAGCCTGTAACCACCTGGATCTATGTTGTATGAAATCCTTGTGCCCCTCCCCCCAGGATCTTTCTGGGCACAGACGTCCTATGGGAAGTTCTTTGGGTGAGGGTTCCTCTTGAGAAACTCTCCTGGATGATCTGTCCTGTCAGCACTGTCCCTACCTGAGTTAGTCTTTTTTTTTTTTCATTTCACCTCCTTCTTTTTTTTTTTTTTTGGTGAGGAAGATCAGCCCTGAGCTAACATCCAATGCCAATCCTCCTCTTTTTGCTGAGGAAGACTGGCCCTGGGCTAACATCTGTGCCCATCTTCCTCTACTTTATATGGGACGCCACCACAGCATGGCTTGACAAGTGGTGCGTCAGTGCACGCCCGGGATCCAAACTGGCGAACCGGGGCCGCCGCAGCGGAGCGCCCGCACCCAACCGCTTGCGCCACCTGCCCGGACCCAAGACATGTACTTTTTGTCCTGTGTGGTGTCAGGAAGGGTGAAATCCCTTCCCCATCTGGAGGAGCTGAGACACCCTCTTTGGGGATTGGTTTGGGAGCCTGGAGACACCCCCTCTACCAGGTGGGATCGGAGTGAGAACAGTGCACTGTGTCAAGATCTGAGCCTATGATGAGGTCTGTGTGAAGGTTCCATGTGAGTGTGTGTGTGTCTGTCTCTCTGTGAGCCCTGATGTGCAAGAAGGATTGATGTGACAGGCCTTATGGTAGATGCTTTTGTGAACAAAGCAGAGCGAATAGCCCTGTTCACTTTAAAGCTGACATTTGAAGAGAGAAGAAAGAAGATACATAAATAAAATTGTATCATATGTCTTTGGTGATTGGCCCTTAAGAGTACAGAAAAGTGGGGAGGAGTGCAGAGGGCCTGGGCTCTGTGTGTCTATGGGAACATCTATGTGTCTCTGAGCCGTTAACTCTGAGGGTTTGTGAGTTTGTGTGTCTGTGTATGCATGTGTAGTTCTGTGTGCCATGATAAGGTCTGTGTGATTTTGTATGTCTGTCTGTGGAGCTATGTGTGTATGTCCATTGAAATCTGGAATGGTTATTTTTTTCCGTGTTCTTGCCTAATTGCCTGGTAGCACCTTTCTTACCACGTTGGGTAGAGCTGGTGAGAGCAGACGTCTCTGTCTTCTCTCTGATCTTAGAAAGCCTTTAGTCGTTCACCATCAAGAATGATGAAACCTGTGGGTTTTCATTGATGCTGTATTTCAGGTTGAGGTAGTTTACTGAGGTTTTTTATTATAGTTTATTGAGTGTTTTCTTTGTGAAGGGGTGTTGAACTTGGTCTGATGCTTGTTTGTATCTAATGAGATGATCCTGTAGTTGTTGAAGTTGATACTATTAATGGTTTCTTATGTTAATTCCTTTTCAGATGTAAAACCAGCATTTGTTTCCTGGGTTAAATCCTACGTGGTCATGGTGTTTACATCATTTTATATATTGCTGGATTCACTCTACTAGTATTTTATGGAGACTTTTTTCATCTATATTAAAAAGAGATATTTGTGTACTGTATGATAATGTAGTGTATAGTATAAAATTATCTAATGCTGCCTATAGTGTATATCTTTATGTGTAGATATAGAAAGAGAATTTAGAGTGCAGTGTGTATATGTGTACATATAAATATATATGTTATATGTAGTGTATTACCTGTATATAGTGTAGGTAGCATATAGTATTATGCATAATTAGTATGTATTATGTATAAGTAAAGTAAGTTATGTTTACTTAACACACGTATGATTAGTTTTGTAGTGTATAGTACAGTGTTATACTTTTACAGAGAGTATTACAGTCTTAGAAGTCAGTAGCATAGTGGGTATCATTACCATGTCTGTCCTCAGAATTATTCAGATAACCCATTCACATCCTCCCATGGGAACAGAGGGGCCCCTCACTGTCTTGATGCTCCAAAGCTGCCTCCGCACCCCGTTTGTTTTCTCTGCTTCTGAGTGCAACTGAGGTGTCAGTATGTGTTTCAGAAATTGTAGCTTTTTTATCAACCTGAGGGTTGAAGTGAGGCTCTGCAGTTTGATTTTCAGTACATGCAGAGACATGTGTGACGTTCTTATGTGTTTGAGTAATCCTGAGCAAGATTATCCCAGAGTGCTTCCTCCCAAAATGGTGACCTTGGATAAGTAGCTGACGTTGTTCTTGTTGCCAGGCAGCTAGACCATTTCCAATGAGCTAAAAGTGTAAAAATATGAAGATGATGTTGACCTATGGCCAGAGCATCCTCTAGCATGCATGCCTGGAGATTGACTAATCCTGAGAACCATTAGGTCCTGCCTTGGATCAGGGATGGCCTGGTAAGGGACCATCATATGATGGTCATATGTCCACCATTGATATGAAAATAGGTGCAGGATTTATTTTTACATGAACAAAAAGCAAAACATATTTCACAAAGTAAACCATGTGTCCTTTGCATATCAAAGGGAAGAAAAAAGATGTACTATCAATTGCTTCTTTGCATATAAATGCTGATAAGACTTTCAAGAAATGAATTACATTGTTATCTACATGAACATGGGGGATCTAGAAATCAATGCTAGAACTCATGCTAGGAGCAGCCTTCAGGCACACTTGTAAATATCAGGCTGATTTTTTGGAACATGATATCCACAATAAACATTTCATGAGAGACAAAAGAAAATGTATGAACCATATTTTATTTTTAATACTGTTGAATAACCAAAATCCAACTGAATATATTTGAAAGATCTAATTGGCTTTATTGGGCAATTCATCACTTGGGCAGCATCTCATCTAGCAAGTAGAGAGGAACTCCAAAGGGCGACAGAAAGGAAGGATTTTAAAGGTGGGACGAGGAAGTCATAAACAGACAAAAGGATTATTTTATGTAAAGTTACTGCACTTTAGGGACAGAAAGGTGGTATTGGTTAGATAACCTCTTCTTCCTTTGTGAGATGGAGAGGGCCCATGTGACAGGTTACCTCATTGATGCTGACCAGAAAAATCTCAGAATGACCAATTAAGACTATAAAAAATTAAGATTCTCAATTCTATTTTTTTATAAAATGACAAGTGGTAGTACAGCCTGTAGTGCTATTGTATATCAATCTGCAGAGGGATGGTGTATCAAATACACTGGGGTGGTGCAGCTCCACTGACCTGCTCCCCAGTGAAGCTGGTGAAAATTATTTTTATAGTTTTTTTGTGTGTGTGAGGAAGATCAGCCCTGAGCTAACATTGGTTGCCAATCCTTTTTTTTTTGGCTAAGGAAGATTGGCCCTGGGCTAACATCCGTGCCCATCTTCCTCTTCTTTATATGGGACGCCACCACAGCATGGCTTGATACACGGTGCGTTGGTGATGCCCGGGATCCGAACCTGCAAACCCAGGGCCCCCGCAGCAGAGCGCGCGCACTTAACCGCTTGCACCACCACGCCGGCCCTAAAATTATTATTATTATTATTTTTTGTGAGGAAGATCAGCCCTGAGCTAACATCTGCCAATCCTCCTCTTTTTGCTGAGGAAGACTGGCCCTGGGCTCACATCCGTGCCCATCTTCCTCCACTTTATATAGGACACCACCATAGCATGACCTGACAAGCAGTGCGTCGGTGTGTGCCCGGGATCCAAACCCCGGGCCACCACAGCAGAGCGCGCGCACTTAAGTGCTATGCCACTGGGCCAGCCCCTAAAATTATTTTTAAACAACCATTTGAAGCCTCTGGAAATTATCCTGAAGGCAAACAGCAATTGAGGAACACCTATTCAAGAAAATCAGTAGAAATTCTGTGAGAAAGGGGAGACTGTGTGGTATTTGAACCATGTCCACTCCCTCCCCACTCTCAGCTCAGCAACTGAACACTTCTCTCCAGAGTGCTGCACCCTGAACCAGAAGACACATTTCTTTCTCTTTAAGCTTCCAGAACAAGGGCTTGTTCCTAGGATGAGCAGGACTTCAACATTACCCATCCTGCCCTCAGCCACCTGTTGCTGAGTTTAAGTCCTTCATTGGTTCACATGGACAGTGGGGACACTCTTCTTGCACCCAGCCCCTTCTCCTGGTACAGAGGCTCTGCTGCGCTCATGCTTTGCTGAGAATACTGGGCACTGACCACTCTTTCCCCAGCTCATGAGGTGGCTGTAACAGGAGACAATCAAGAGGACCTCTGGCTGCTGTCTCTGCACTACACTGATCACTCAGCCCCTAAAATGGATTGTCATCCAATAAGAGACTTCCTAATGTCCCCACCACAGCTCCAGAGTCCTGGCACAGAGATTTTACCTGAACATGGGGAAAACCCAACCATAAAACACAAAGCCTTTAATTTCTTCCCAAAGTAATTAACTTGCCCAGCAAGATACCATAAAAAGTTCAAGTCAAAAGACACTCTCAAGAAAGTGGAGAAAGAGGTGAAAGACAATTAGTAGATTTGTGTATGTAATGAATATACAGCTTAGACTGTAGGGTGACTAGATTTCTGGGAAGAACCAGGGAATGAGAGTGATGCTATGACACTCCCAAAGGTCAGAACAAATGTCAAGCAGTGACTTCAGAAAGTATTTTGCAAAGGAGCCAGAATTGCACTGGAGTATTTGGTAGAGGAAGTTATGCCTTGCGGGATACTGGTGAAAACACTAGAGCAATCAGCCAGCATTAATCTAGTTTAACCATGGGGTGTGCCTGTGATAGAGGAAGAGAGCCCTACCAATACCACTGACTCATGACGGTAGACATGCCTGATACTAGGAGCTATATCGGAGCTTTCACTCGGTGTGTAGGACATAGAATTAACTAAAATTATCCACGTAGTCATTGAAGAAAAAATAAGCTAAAAACAATAAAAAGTCCCAGTAGGAAGGGGACCAATACACAGACTTGCAACAAAATATTATGTGAATTGTCTGGCTTGCATCGAAAATATGAGACATGCAATGATACATCAAAGTAGGAACTATACACTGAGGATAAAACAATTGCAAAAATTACCAAACTCATATAGGAAACCCCCGTGAAATTAACAAGGGATGTCTCAGCAGAGCAAAGGGAGGTTAGAAGGCCGAGGGGTAACATATTCTAAGTGCACAAAGAAAAAAACATGTCAACAAGGAGTCATATATTCACCAAAACAACCTTGTAAAATATAGAGATGAAATAAAGACTTTCCCAGATTAACAAAAACTGAGAAAATACGTTAATAGGCAACTGCCTTATGAGATTACTGAAGGAGTTCTTCAGGTTGAAAGCAAGTGACCCAGGATGGTAATTGATATCAACATAAAGAAACAAAAACACCAGAATAGGTAATTATGTAAATATGAAAGAATAAATACCTATTTTCTCATTTCTTCTCTTAGCTGATATCAAAGAATCCTGTAAAACACTACATATTTTATGTGTGGTTGTGCTTGTTCCATATAGGAATGTGATATTTGTGTAATGTTTCTTTTTTTAATCTTTTTTATTGTAGTAGCATTGGCTAATAACATTATATAAATTTTGGGAGGACATCATTATGTTTTGATTTCTTTATAGATTACATCATGTTCACCAACCAAAGACTGATTACAGTCCATCACCATACACATGTGCCTAATAACTCCCTTCACCCTCCTCCCTCCCCCCTTCCCCTCTGGTAACCAGCAATCCAATCTCTGTCTCTATGTGTTTGTTGTTGTTTTTACCTTCTATTTATGAGTGAGGTCATACAGTATTTGACTTTCTCCCTCTGACTTATTTTGCTTGGCATAATACTGTCAAGGTCCATCCATGTTATCACAAATGGCCAGATTTTATCCTTTTTTATGGCTGAATAGTATTCCATTGTGTACATATACTACATCTTCTTTATCTAGTCATCCCTTGATGGGCACCTAGATTGCTTCCAAATCTTGGCTATTGTGAATAGTGCCACAGTGAACATAGGGGTGCATATATCTTGATGCGTTTATGTTTTCATGTTCTTTGGGTAAATACCCAGCAGTGGAAGAGCTGGATCATATGATAGTTCTATTCTTAATGTTTTGAGGAGTCTCCATAGTGTTTTCCATAGTGGCTGCACCAGTTTGCACTGCCACCTGCAGTATATGAGAGATCTCTTTTCTCCACATCCTCTCCAACACTTCTTATTTCCTGTCTTATTAATTATAGCCATTCGGAGAGGCATGAGGTGATAGCTCATTGTGGGTTTGATTTGCATTTCCCTGATAATTAGTGATGTTGAACATCTTTTCATGTGCCTGTTGGCCATCTGTATATCTTCTTTGGAGAAATGTCTGTTCAGATCTTTTGCCCATTTTTTAATTGGGTTGTTAGTTGTTTTGTTGTTGAGATGTATGAGTTCTGTGTATAATTTGGAGATTAACCCCCTATCAGATATATGGTTTGCAAATATCTTCTCCCAGTTGTTAGGTTGTGTTTTCATTTTGTTGATGGTTTACTTTGCTGTGCAGAAGCTTTTTAGTTTGATATAGTCCCATTTGTTTTCTTTTTCTATTGTTTCCTTTGTCCAGTCAGACATGTTACTTGAAATTATGCTGCTAAGACCAGTGTTGAAGAGCATACTGCCTATATTTTCTTTTAGAAGTTTCACGGTTTCAGATCCTACATTCAAGTCTTTAATCCATTTTGAGTTAATTTTTCTGTATGGGTGAGATAATGGTCTACTTTCATTCTTTTGCATGTGATTGTCCAGTTTTACCAAAACCATTTATTGAAGAGACTTTCCTTTCTCCATTGTAAGTTCTTGGCTCCCTTGTCAAAATTAGCTGTCCATAGATGTGTGGGTTTATTTCTGGGCAAATCTGTTCCATTAATCTGTGTGTCTGTTTTTGTGCCAGTACCATGCTGTTTTGACTACTGTAGCTTTGTAGTATATTTTGGAATCCGTGAGTGTGACACCTCCAGCTTTGTCCTTTTTTCTCAGGATTGCTTTCACTATCCAGTGTCTTTTGTTGTTCCATATAACCTTTAGAATTCTTTATTCTGTTTCTGTGAAAAATGTCATTGGAACTTTGATAGGGATTGCAATGAATCTGTAGATTGCTTTAGAAAGTATGGACATTTTAACTGTTAATTCGTCAAATCCAAGAGCACAGAATAGCTTTCCAATTCTTTATGTCTTCTTCTATTTCTTTCAACAATTTTTTATAGTTTCAGTGTACAGGTCTTTCACCTCTTTGGTTAAGTTTATTCCTAGGTATTCTGTTATTTTTGTTGCAACTGTAAATGGGATTGTATTCTTAATTTCTCTTTCTGCTACTTTGTGGTTGGTGTATAGAAACACAACTGATTTTTGTACATTGATTTACTGTATTCATTAATTATTTCTAAAAGTTTTTTGGTGGGTTCTTTAGGGTTTTCTATATATTAAATCACGTCATCTGCAAATAGTGACAGTTTCACTTCTTCCTTTCTAATTTGGATCCCTTTTATTTCTTTTTCTTGCCTGATTGCTCTGGCTAGGACTTCCAGTACTATGTTAAGTAAGAGTGGCAAGAGTGGGCATCCTTGTCTGGTTCCTGTTATTAGAGGGATAGCTTTCAGTTTTTCTCCATTGCGTATGATATTAGCTGTGGGTTTGTCATACATGGCCTTTATTATGTTGAGATGTTTTCCTTCTATACCCATTTTATTCAGAGTTTTTATCATAAATGGATTCTGTATCTTTTCAAATGCTTTCTCTGCATCTGTTGAGATGATCGTGTGGTTTTTATTCTTCATTTTGTTAATGTGGTGTATCACGTTGATTGATTTGTGGATGTTGAATTATCCCTGCATCCTTGGAATAAATCCCACTACATGATAGTGTTTGATCTTTTAAATGTATTGTTGTATTCAATTTGCTAGTATTTTGTTGAGGATTTTTTCATCAATGTTTATCAGTGTTGTTGGCCTGTAATTTTTTTGTTTTCTGTTGTCCTTGTCTGGTTTTGATATCAGGGTAATGTTGGCCTCATAGAATGAGTTAGGAAGCTTCCCTTCCTGTTCAGTTTTTTTGGAAGAGTTTGAGAATGATAGGTGTTAAATCTTCTTGTATGTTTGGTAGAACTCAGCATAGAAGCCTTCTGGTCCTGGAGTTTTATTTTTGGGGAGGTCTTTGGTTCCTGTTTCGATCTCCTTACTGATGATTGGTCTATGCAAATTCTCTATTTCCTCTTGATTCAGTTTTGGGAGGTTGTATGATTCTAAGAATTCATCTACTTGTTCTAGATTATCCAATTTGTTGGCATATAGCTTTTCATAGTATTCTCTTATAATCTTTTGTATTTCTGAGGTGTCCATTGTAAGGTCTCCTCTTTCATTTCTGATTTTATTTATTTGAGCTTTCTCTGTTTTTTCTTGGTGAGTCTCGCTAAAGGTTTGTCAATTTTATTTATCTTTCCAAAAAATTAGCTCTTAGTTCCATTGATTTTTTTTTCTCTTTTTTTTTTTTTTAGTCTCTATTGTTTATTTCTGCGCTGATTTTTATTACTTCCTTCCTTCTTCTTTTTTTTTTTTTTTTTTTTGTGAGGAGGATCAGCCCTGAGCTAACATCCAATGCCAATCCTCCTCTTTTTTGCTGAGGAAGACTGGCCCTGGGCTAACATCCATGCCCATCTCCTTCTACTTTATATGGGATGCCGCCACAGCATGGCCTAACAAGCGGTGAGTCGGTGCGCACCCGGGATCCGAACCGGCGAACCCCGGGCTGCCGCAGCGGAACGGCTGCACTTAACTGCTTGCGCCACCGGGCTGGCCCCTTCCTTCCTTCTTCTGATTTTGGTCTTTGTTCTTCTTTTTTCTTATTCGTTTAGGTGCACTGTTAGATTTTTTATTTGAGATTTTTCCTGTTTGTTGAGGTAAGCCTGTATTGCTATAAACTTCTCTTTTAGAGCCTCTTTTGCTGTACCCCATAAGTTTTGGCATGTCTTATTTTCATTTTTCTTTGTCTCCATATATGTTTTGATTTCCCCTTTGATTTCTTCATTGACCCACTCATTGTTCACTAGCATTTTGATTAATCTCCACATATTTGTGTCTTTTCCAATTTTCCTCCTGTTGTTGATTTCTAGTTTCATACTGTTGTGGTCAGAAAAGATACTTTGTATTATTTCAGTCTTCTTAAATTTATTGAGAGTGTTTTGTGGCCGAATATGTGATCTGTCCTGGAGAATGTTCCATGTGCATTTGAAAAGCATGTGTATTCTGTGGTTTTTGGATGGAATGTTCTGTATATATCTACTAAGTCCATCTGGTCTAATGTGTCATTTAAGGCCAGTGTTTCCTTATTGATCTTCTGTTTGGATGACCTATCCATTGGTGTAAATGGAGTGCTAAAGTCCCCTACTGTTACTGCGTTGCTGTCTATTTCTCCTTTTATGTCTGTTAATAATTGCTTTATATATTTAGATGTTCCTTTGTTGACTGCATAGATATTTATAAGTGTTATATCCTCTTGTTGGATTGTTCCCTTGATCATTATGTAGTGCCCTTCTTTGTCCCTTGTTGCAGTTTTTGTTTTAAAGTGTATTTTGTCTGAAATAAGTATTGCTACCCTAGCTTTGTTTTCATTGCCATTTGCATGGAATATCTTTTTCCATCCCTTCACTTTCAGTTTATGAGTGTTTTTAGGTCTGAAGTGTATCTCTTGTATGCAGCATATATGTGGGTCCTGTTTTTTAATTCAGTCTGCCACCTTATTTCTTTTGATTGGAGCATTTGTGCCATTAACATGTAAAGTAGCTGTTGATAAATACATACTTATTTCCATTTTGTTACTTTTTTCCGGGTGTTTTAGTAGTTCTTCTCTTTTCAGTTCTCCTTCACTTGCTCTCTTCCCTTGTGGTTTGAGGGCTTTCTTTAGTATTATGTTTGGGTTCCTTTCTCCTAGTTTTTTGTGTATTTATTATAGGTTTCTGGTTTGTGATTACCATGAGGTTCACACATAATATAGCAATTTGTATTAAGTTATTGGTATCTTAAATTTGGTCTCTTGCTAAAAGCTCTACTCTTTTACTCCTCTGCTCCCACTTTTTATGTTTTTGATATCATATTAAACGTTTTTTTTGTGCATATGTGTCCATTACCCTCTTATCATGCAAATAGGTGATTTTATTTTATTTTATTTATTTATTTTTTTGTGAGGAAGATCAGCCCTGAGCTAACATCCATGCTAATCCTCCTCTTTTTGCTGAGGAAGACCAGCTCTGAGCTAACATCTATTGCCAATCCTCCTCCTTTTTTTCTTTTCCCCCAAAGCCTCAGTAGATAGTTGTATATCATAGTAGCACGTCCTTCTAGTTGCTGTATGTAGGACGCGGCCTCAGCGTGGCCGGAGAAGCAGTGCATCGGTGCGTGCCCGGGATCTCAACCTGGGACGCCAGTAGCGGAGCGTGCGCACTTAACTGCTAAGCCACGGGGCCGGCCCCATGGAAATAGGTAATTTTAATACTTTTGTCTTTTGACCTTCATTTTAGCTTCATAGGTTGTTGATCTGCTACCTTGCTGTTGGGTGCAGCCAGTCCCTAGGGCATGATGCCAGCCTTGGCTGAGCTTGATTAAATTGGTGCTCTAGTAGGTGGGGCAGACCCCTGCACTAACAGGCCGGGGGAAGAACTCCAATGGCATCAGCTTCTATGTCAGCATGCCTGTTTTAGGTCACAGTAATGGCTGCCACCAATGTCTGAGTCCCTGGAGAGGTCTTACCTCTCACCAAGATGCACCCAGAGACTATCAGGTGAGTCTCTTTTCACCAAAGGACTGTGCACCTTTCTGGTGATTTTAGGTTGCTTTCCTAAATGGGTGAATTTGTGCATGGGCCCCTTTTTTCCTTTATGTCCCATCGCTTTTCTGGACATATTCCCTGTTGTAGTCAGTATCCAGCAAAGCCGGGTATCGCAACACTTGTCTTGGTTGTGCTGCGTCCAAAAGCTGCTTATTGTGGTAATGCTTCCCCGCTCAGATCTCCCACTCCTCCAGGGAAGGCTTCATACCTTAAGGTTGCTCCTTGGGCCAGCCCCGTGGCTTAGCGGTTAAGTGCGTGCACTCCGCTGCTGGCGGCCCGGGGTTTGATCTCGGGCGTGCACTGACGCACCGCTTCTCCGGCCATGCTGAGGCCGTGTCCCACATACAGCAACTAGAAGGATGTGCAGCTATGACATACAACTGTCTACTGGGGCTTTGGGGGAAAAAAAATCAATAAAATTATAAAAAAAAACAAAACAAAAGTTTGCTCCTAGCCAGCTGTGAAGCATTGCAGAGAGAAGGTGGGCTTTTTTCTTTCCAGAAAGGAATTTCTGCCTCTTCCGCCTCAGTCAGCACTGTCCCTTATTGTGGGTTTTTTAAATCCAGTTTTCATTTCTCACTTAGGGATAATTGTTGAAAAAGTAGTTGTAAACTCATTGTCTTCATGGGAAGAGGTGATTTCAGAGTCTGTCTACAAGGGCATCTTGAGACCATCTCTGTAATTAGTTTCTAATTAAAAGCCCAAAGATGGTGAGGGAGAACAAAGGTGTGTTGGGCTAAGGAAGTGACTATAGATGGTAAATAAATAATTGGAACAGTATAGTTTTGGTTACATTATTAATAGATATAATCTATATAAAAATACCACAAAAGTGGCAAAAGGAAATAGAGCTATATATGAATAAAGATCCCATCTATCACTAGAATTAAGCTAATATACACCTGAAGCTCCTTCTTATAAATTAAGAAGTCTGTGTTCAATAGCAGAGCAACCTTTAAAAAGGTAACTTAAAAAATATAGTGAAGTCATTTAAAAATTAAATGCTACATTGGAAGATAATCAATTAATGCATTGGAAAGCCATAAAGAAGGAAAGGAGAATTTAATAGAACATGAGAATTGTATAAAACAAAAAGTAAAATGTCAAAAGTCAAAAGTGTAATTGCAACTATGTGAGTAATACTAAATGTGAATGGATTATATTATCCAAACAGAAGGAGGAGACTGTCACCTTAGATTAGAAAACAAACCATGATCTAAATATTTGCCCTGTACAGGTAGCACACTGTAAATTCAAAGATACAAACAGTTTGAAAGTAAAAGTATGGGAAAATGTACATCTGGGAATAGTCCCCACAAGAAAACTGGAGAGATGATACAAATAACTAGCAAAATAGACTCTCAAACAAAAAATATTACTAGAACTAATGAGGAACTATATATCATACTTGACGTAATGTTATATACTTGAAGGGTCAAACTATGTGGCCTAAATCTAAAACAGTACAAAGAAATTAATTTATAGCTATTAATGCTATGCTAACAAAGGGAGATCTCAAATCAGTAACCTATCCTTTTACTGTAACAGAGTTGAAAAGATGAGATACTAAACCCAAAGCAAGGAAAAAGAGAAATAATAAAAATTAGAGCAGAAATTAATGAAATGAGAGATTGAAAAGCCACAGAGAAAAATCAATGAAACCAAAAGTGGGTCCTATGGAGAAATTAACAAAATTGACAAATCTTTAGCTAGACTGATGTACAGAAAAAGAGAGAAGGTTCAAAATCATAGCATTAGAAAGAAAAAGGAGTATTACTACTGTCCTTATAGAAATACAAAGGATTATAAAAGATTTCAATGAATAATTGTATGGCAAAAAATTAGATAACTGGGATGAAATGGACAAATTCCTTGAAAGAAACAAACTACTAACCTAAGTCAAGAATAAGTGGAAAATCTGAATAGAACTATCAGAAGTGAAGGAGTTGAATTAGTAAACAAACATCCACCCACGATGAAAGGCAAGGCAAATGGTTTCAATGCAGAATTCTTGCAACAGTCAAAGATTATTTAATACCAATTCTTCACATACTCTTTCAAAAATTAGACTGGAGAGAACTCTTTGCCCTCGTTTCGTGAAGCCAGTACAACAAATACCAGCAAACACAATCTGGTAATATATAAAAGAGTCATACACCATGACCAAGTGGGATTTATTCCAGGAATGAAAGGTTGGGTTAACATCTTAAACTCCATTTATGTAGTAAAGATATCAATAGAGTAAAAAGCAAAAATGGCAGGTCATTTCAGTAGACTCAGGGAAAATAATTGACAAAGTCCTGTACCCTTTCATGAATACAAGGAAATTTCCTAACATCACAAGGACCATCTAAGGAAAACTCACAGCTAAGATATTAAATTGTAAAAGAAAGGATGGTTCCCCCTGAAGATACGGAACCAAAGAAGGATGTCTGCTCTTGTCACCTCTATTCTAGAATGTACTGGAGATTTTAGCCAGAACCATTGTACAAGAAAGGGAAATAAAATGCATAAATATTGGTTAGAAAGATGTAAAACTAATCTTTACTTCCAGCTGAGATAGCTTGTTTTTAGAAAACTCTAGGGAATCCACTAAAAAAATTAGTAGAACTGCAAATTAAGGTCAGGAAAATGATAGGATACAAGATCAAAATGTAAAAATCAATTGTATTTCCATACACTTGGAATGAACAGTCTGGTAATGAAATTAAGAAATATACTGACAATAGAATCAAAAGGAATAAAACACTTAGGAATGAATGGAATGTTTGTTACACTTAGGCATGTGAACCTCAAGATGGGAGATGGATGTGTTCAAGTTCTCAGTTGCATTTTCCTATTTTAGATCAGTTTTTGTGTGTTCATGTCCCTAGAGAACTTAGACATTTAAAAGGCTATACTGTTGCTAAGGAAAAGGAATTCCTATTATAATGTCTGTGAGGAAAAAGCAGTTGAATTTCTATTTTAATTGATAGGAGGAAACTGGTCAATCCTGATTAAATATTTGGAATTCCTATTTATTTCAGGGCTTAATTGCAAACCCCTAATATATTATAATATGCTACTTCATCCTGAAAATATCCCCAGTGTGAAATACAGTGGAGGGAGAAACTATCATGCCCCATGTCTTTTTAGTTAAAAGGGATTTGTTTACACTTTATGTTTATTAGTATTTAAAGGATTATACCTTGGAACGGTTTCATATGTAGAAAAGTTAAAATTAAATTAATTTTAAAAAGCAGAAGTTAATTAAAACTCATGATCAACCGTAGGAAGATGTGTGTATGTAAATTTCTTTCCCTATATTAAATAAATAATGCATGGGAAAGTGAAAAAAAAATTCCTAAGAGGAAACTAACTTAAGGAGACTCCCTGCCTGAATATCCTGCCCCACTCCTCTCATCTGACTCCAGCCTCCCTCAAATGACCGGTTTTGATCACGGCTTCATCATCCTGTTAGTGTTTCTTTGTATAAAAACAAACCAGTGAAAATGCTTATTTTTCTCAGCTGTGTTTGCTTTTGTAATGAGTGGCCAGCATCCACATTTTTGACGTTTGGCGACTGAAAACTTAAGCCTCACTCCTCACTTTCCCCTAGGCCCTCTTATCTGGACAGGCTGATGAGAAAGCCTGGAGGCTCCTGCACTGTGAGCTGCCGCTTGCTGGGCAGCTCCTCCTGTGAGCTGTGTGTGCATTGTTGACCCACCTGTGTGCATTGTTGACCCACCACGCCTGGTTCTGTTATGTACAGAGGACTCTGAATTGGCAGTTTCAGTTCCCTTGGGAGCAGGAGTCTGGGGATGGGGCCCTCCTTAATGAGGTCCTGTGTTATGTCTTTGTAGACACTATCTGTGTATTTAGAGTGAAGGTGAGACGAGGCTAGGGTCACCTTGACGTTAGGGGGAGTCTGGGGATTCAGGGATGATTATTCCTGTGAATGAGCTGAGCTCATCAGATCGTTACTGGTTAAGGGGCAATTACTTGAGAGAGAAAGAAGAGACAGCAACATACGGCCAGTAGGTAGCAAGTTTACAGAGGAATCACCAGGACCCCTAAGTAACACTGCTGCTGCTGCTGCTGCCACCTTTGTGTCTATTGCAATAAAGAATCTGACCCTCTGGGTTTTAGTGACAACACCCACAGTCTGAGTTTGGCACAGCAAAGGGAGTGGTTCAAACCCAACTTGAACCCGGGTTCCTTAAACTCTATAAAGCAATCACTTGTCATGGAGGAGGCCTCTAACCCTGATGGGCCTCTTGAGGAGGAGGGCCTTAAGTTGTCCATAGGCTTCTGATGTGAGAAGCTGCCCTAGTCCCCACACTATATGCCATTATAGCTGCTGTTGTCACCGGGTGCTGAGAGCTCTTGAAAATAGAGACTCTCATAAACACTGAGCATGTGACCCTCTACCGAGTTGCCTGTTATGTTTTTTGGCCCTGGAAACAGCATCCTATCAACTCAGCATGGCTGCTGACACCTACTTATGATATGATGGAGGCTCGCCTTGACCCTGCAGCTTATGCTATCTGTGGGAGGGGCATGGCTTTTTCTTCCTCAATCCCTTGAAAGATGATGGGATGGTGGAGGAGGTCACCCCTTTCCCAGACACCTTGGTTCCCTGCATAGTTCCTTGGGGTTAACTGAATGCACAGCACTGGGGAGTGCATGGACTCTAAGGACAACAATACACATTCATAAGTGATGGAGCTCAGTTGCTGCTCCTCATCCCTTAATTGAACGTCCCTGATGAAGAACAAAATCCAAGTGTCTTCAGAAGTATCAAACATCAGGCAGTCATTTTACTACTGGCCACAAAATTGGTCTCATCTGCATATGTTCACAAACTCTTGGATAAATGCCTAAGAGATGCCCCTTGGTGGTAAACCAACTCTGGGAATCTCTTGACTCCGAGATACCCAAAATAGAAATCAATGTAACACCTGTCTGTACATTACTAGGTCTACAATACAAGGACTCACCAGGACATTCTACATCACCCTTGGAGTTCTGACACTACTGAGTAACCATGGCACCTCTCAGAGTATACAGTGCCCTGCTCTCCAACAAGGCATTCAGTGGAAGTTTCACCTCCGTTATGGGTCTCAGGCTCATAGAGCACCATGCTGGCTTATTGATTTAAGTTGAAATCAGTTGAATGAAAGATGTCTTGTTTCAGTATCAGGGGTGAATTGTAATGAGTTTGTATTCATCTTTTTCCTGAAAGAATTCTTGTTTTTTAGAGCAGTTTTTGGTTTACGGAAAAATTGATCAGAATTTACAGAGATCCCACATTGCCCTTTTCTCTGCATCGACGCAATTTGCACTCTTTTACACGTTTTGAATTACTGTGGTACGTCTTTTTACAATTTCCAACCCATATTGATGCATCACAGTGCACAGTGTACATTAGCATTGACTCTTTGTGTTATGCAGTGTACCGGCTTTGACAAATGTGTAACGACGTGTGTCCATCGTTTCTGTGTCATAGAGTGTAGTTTCACTTCCCTAAAAATCCTCTGTGCTCCACCTACTGATTCATCCCTCCCGCCAGTCCCCAAATCCTTCACAACCAAAGATCTTTCTACTCGCTCATACTTTTGTATCCTCCAGAATGGCATATACTTGGAATCATACACTACATAGCCTTGTCACATTGGCTGGTTTTCCTTAGCCGTATCATTTTAAGGTTCCTCTGTGTGTTTTCATGGCATGAAACCTGATTTCCTTTTATCACTGAACAGTATGTCATCATATGGATACACCACTGCTTGTTTTCATGTATTCAACTCTTGAAGGATATCTTGCTTAAAACTCTATCTCTTGCCAATTATGAAAACTCCCTCTACATATTCATATGTAGGTTTTGTGTGAACATAAGGTTTCAGTTCACTTGGAAAAATACCAAGGAGACTTATTGCTGGATCTTACTCTAGGTATTGACAGTGTATTTTGTTCTGAAAGAAAGTTCCTATCTTCCATTGCATGTGTATCAAATTCGATTTTCACCAGCAATGAATGAGGATTACCTGTAGCTTCCCATCTTCACCAGTATTTGGTGTTCTGAGTGTTTTGAGTTTTACCCATTTAATAAGTGTTTAATGATCCCTCATTGTTGTTTTATTTGCAATTTTCTAATGATATTTTATGTGGAACATGTTCTCATGTTGCTTATTTCACATCTATATATCTGCATCACTGAGCTGTCTGTTCAAATCTTTTGCCCATTTTCTAATTGGGTTGTTTGTCTTCTGACTGTTGAGTTTTAAGAGTTCTTTGGATATTTCAGACACCAGTCATTTATCCGATAAGTATTTTATAAAGATTTTATCTTACTCTATGAATTATTTTTTTCTAATTCTCTTGACACTGTCTTTCTCAGAGCAGGTGTTTTTCATTTTAATGAAGTAAAATTTTTGTCTTTTTCTTTCGTGGTCCTTGGTTTTTGGTTTTGTATCTAAACATTCCTCTCCAAACCCACAGTCATCTGGATTTTCTCCAATGATATCTTCTAGGAGTTTATTCCTTTGGCATTTTTCATTTAGATCTGAGATGTGTTTTGGCTCAATTTTTGTAAAAAAGTGTTAAGGCCCCAAATGTCTACATTTGTTTTGTGTGTGTTTGTTTTGTGTGTGTTTGCATGTGGACATCCATTGTTCCACCAATGTTTTTGAAAAGACTGTCTTTTTTATTTGAATTGCCTTTCCTTTTTTTTTTTGTGAGGAGGACTAGCCCTGAGCTAACATCTGATGCCAGTCCTCCCATTTTTCCTTGAGGAAGATCAGCCCTGAGCTAACATCCATGGCCATCTTCCTCTACTTTATATGGGATGCCACCACAGCATGGCTTAACAAGCAGTGCGTCGGTGCACGCCTGGGATCCGAACCTGCGAACCCTGGGCCACCGCAGCAGAGCACATGCACTTAACCGCTTTCGCCACCAGGCGGGCCCTGCCTTTCCTTTTTTGTCAACGATCAGTTGACTATATTTGTGTGGCTCTATATGGAAAGCAGTTGAATCACTTTAGTCTTCAACTTTGCTATATACTCTCTTATTAATTCCAGGAGTGTCTTTTTTTTTTTTCATTTTTTCTGTGAAGAAGCCTGGCTCTGAGCTAACATCCATTGCCAATTCTGCTCCTTGTGCTGAGGAAGATTAGCCCCGAGCTAACATCTGTGCCTATCTTCGTCTATTTTGTATATGAGGTGCTGCCACAGCATGGCTGGATAAGCAGTGCCTAGGTCCATGCCTGGGATCTGAACCCGTGAACCCTGTGCGGCCACAGGGGAGTGCGTGAACTTAACCACTATGTCACCAGGCCGGCCCCCTGGGGTTATTTCTATTGTTGTGAATTTTTTCAGACGTTTCACAGAGAAAATCATGCCATATGGAACAAATGCTATAAATTTAGCTACAGTATTCATAAAGATGTTCTTTCTTAAGATGCAGAAGTTACCCTTGAATACTAGCTTATCATAAATGGATATTGGATCTTTTTTTTTTATATATATAATTTTATTTATTTATTTATTTTTTCCCCCAAAGCCCCAGTAGATAGTTGTATGTCATAGCTGCACATCCTTCTAGTTCCTGTATGTGGGACGCGGCCTCAGCATGGTCGGAGAAGCGATGCGTCGGTGCACTCCCGGGGTCCAAACCCGGGCCGCCAGCAGTGGACTGCGTGCACTTAACCGCTAAGCCATGCGGCCGGCCCGGATATTGGATCTTATCAAATCCTTTTGTCATTTTCATTTCCCCTCCTTTCCTTTCTGATATTAGTAATTTCTGTCTTTCCTCTTTTCGTTGTTGTCTTCCTTGTCAAAGAACCAGCTTTTTTGTTTTAATTTTCTCCATTGATTTACACAATGACGTTCTTTTCGTTTCTAATTTTTATTAGCTCTTTTCTTGTGTTTGCTTTGAGTTTAATTTACTCTTTTTATTTTACCCTAAGATAGGTGTTTACATTATTGATTAGAGACCTTGGTTTTTCTAGTGTTTGTTCCATCACATAAATTTCGCTAAGGCACTGCTTTTGCTGCATTCAAGAACTTTGGTATGTTGTGTTTTAATTTCATTTAGTTCAAAATAATATTTTTATGTCTCTTGAGACTTTTTCTTTGGTCCTATGTATTATTTAGAAGTATGTTGTTGAATCTCCACATAATTGGGAGTTTTCCGACTATGTTTCTGTTATTGACTTCTAGATGAATGCCTAGGTGGTGTGAGAGAACATTTTGTATGACTCCTGTTTTATCAGATTTGTTAAGGTGTGCTCTATATCCCACAATCTGGTTTGTCTTGGTGAATGTTCCATGATCTTGAGAAAAATTGAGGTTCTGCTGTTGTTGTATTCTATAGATTTCAGTGAAATGTAGTTATATGTTCCACAGATTACAAGAAAATCCAGAATGTATATTGTGTTGTTGAAGTATTCCATAGATTATAATGAAATCCAGTTGTTTCACGGTGCTATTCAGTTCACCTCTGTCCTTCCTCATCTCCTGCCTACTGGAGTGTATAATTTGTGATAAGGGGATGTTAAATCCTACAGCTATAGTACTGGATTCGTCTGTTTCTCCTTGCATTCTATCAGTTTGTACCTCATGTATTTACCCCTCTGTTGTTATGCAGGTACACAGGAAGTATTGCTGCTACTTCTTGGAGAATATACTGCTTTATCAGTATCTAATGCCCCTCTCTATCTCTGAAGTTTCCTTGGTTTGAAATCTGCATTTTCTATAATTTATATACCTGTGGCACCTTTCTTTTGACTAGTTTTGGCATGGTCTATTTTTGTCTATCCCTTTACCCTTCATCTATCTGAGTTTTAGATTTAAAGTTGGTGTCTTGTAGACCGCATATAATTTTGTTTTTTGAAATCTGATACTGCTGTGTCTTTCAATGTATCAAGACTGTTGATGATTAAAGTGGTTATTGGTACAGTTCGATTAATATTTACTGAACCTTTTGCTGTTCTCTATTTTTATCCTTGTTTTTTTCTTTTTTCTTCCACCTTTTTTCTGCCTTCTCTGGCTGAAAATGAGCATTTACTCTGATTCTGTTTTTCATTCTCTTGTAGTATATCAGTTACGCATTTTTTATTTTTATTTTATTCTTTCTTTCTTTCTTTCTTTATTTATTTATTTATTGTGAGAAAGATTAGCCCTGAGCTAACATCTGTGCTAATCCTCCTCTTTTTGCTGAGGAAGACGGACTCCAAGCTAACATCTATTGCCAATCCTCCTCCTTTTTTTCCCCCCAAAGCCCCAGTACATAGTTGTATGTCATAGTTGCATATCCTTCTAGTTGCTGTATATGGGACCTGGCCTCAGCATGGCTGGAGAAGCGGTGTGTCGGTGCACACCCGGGATCCGAACCGGGGCCGCCAGTAGTGGAGTGCGCGCACTTAACCGCTAAGCCACGGGGCCGGCCTAGGTTACGCATTTTTTTAAAAATCATTTTTTAGTGGTTGCCCTTGAGTTTTCAGCATATGTTTACAACTAACGCGCCTCCTCTGCCAAATAGCACCCTCCTCTTCACTGTTGTGCAAGTACTTCTTAACACACTATTCCCAATTTCCCCCTCCCTGTCCCATGTCACATTGCTGTCATTTATTTCACTTGTGCACAAGCTTCTCATTACCAAATACATTCTGGCTAATACTATTTTAAACAAAGTGTCATCTATATTAGTTATAAATATATCAAAGTTATTTTTCTAATCTTTTACCTTTTTCTTTTTTATTTAAATGTTTATTTATTCATTTATTTATTTTTTGCTGAGGAATACTGGCCCTGGGCTAACATCCATGCCCATCTTCCTCCACTTTATATGGGACGCCGCCACAGCATGGCCTGATAAGCGGTGCATCGGTGTGCTCCCGGGATCCGAACCCGGGCCACCAGAGGCAGAGCAGGCGCACTTAACTGCTACGCCATGGGGCCGGCCCTCTACCTTTCTCATTTACATACTTTCTCATAAATTTTTGAACATTTCTTTCAAAGTAGGTGTACTCATGACAAATTTCCTTACTTTTTGTCTCAGACAGTCCTTATTTTGCCTTTATTTTTGAAGGAGAATTTTGCTTGACAGAGCATTCTAGGCTAGTGGATTTTTGTTTTCCTAACTTCGAATATTTCACTCTGTTCTTTTCTTGCTTGCATGGTTTTTAAAAGGAGTCCAATTTAATTCAAATCTTTGTTTCTTTATAGCTAAGCTGTGTTTCTTCTCTGGCATTTCTCAATATATTCTCTGTCTTTGATTTTTCTCTAGTTTGAATAGGATATCCTTGGGTGTGTGCTTTTGTAGTTTGTCATGTTTAGGCTTCTCTGAGCTTCCTGGATGATCAGTTTACCAGCTATCATTAATTGTAGGATATTTGGGTGACTGTTACTTCACTTGTTTCTTCTGTTTCCCTCTGTCTTTCTTTTCCTTCAGGTATTCCTGTTATGTACTTTTAACCTTCTGTTATAGAGTGTTGTCTTAGACTTCATGGATATTGTGTTCTGTCTTTTTTGTTCTTTTTATGTTTGCATTAGCCTCTGGTGAAATAGGTTATTTGTTTACTACAAGTCTTGTTAAGAACAAAATATCTGGGGCATATTTCAAAAAGCTATCTTGTTTTCACTTTCCCATTTTGGGAGACCCCGCTTTGCCCTATGACCTCAAGCCTCTCGTGATCTGAGAAGAATTGTTCAAGTTCATTCATTTTCTTCTTATGAGATCAAGAATGACAGTTTCTAAGTTTCTTCAGTGTGGGATCAGAAGTTGGCAGGGCATCATCTAGAGTGCCTGGGTGGGAAACACTTGCTGTTTAGTTGGAAAATGGAAGTTTTATGTTGTTTTGGAGGAAAGCACTTTTAAATCCTTCATTTGTTTTATAATCATGAGCAAATTTACCATCAAACCTGCGTGGACTTAGTGAACTCTGTAGTTCTTAACCTGCTTTCTAGGGCAGCAAAGCTCCGGGTACACGGTTAGCATTTGACTGGAAAGAGCTTTTCGGGCATATTGTTATCTCACTGTGCATTCTAAAAGTTTCTGGGAAGTATCCTTGAGGCACATGAGTATAGGTATTTTATGGGTCTAAGTTGTCATGCCTTCTTCCTTGTGTCTGAATTGTAAGTTCCAGGTAACTTTCTAGCCTCATCAGATCATACAGAGAGAGAAAAGAAGAACTGAATCGATGATGAATGTACCACAAGAACATTTATATTCAGGCAGCTATCTCTGATTACTCGTAGTGGCCTGGATTACTTTAGGACAATGTGGCCAGCTAGGCTTTGTTAAAAGTTTAATTTCTACAGGCCTCCGGGACCGTCTCTTTGGTGATAGGACTAGACAACAATGCTTCCAGTTCTTCACTGTGTTTTTATTCATGGAAACCTCATGCAGATTTGACTCTCTGACTCATGGAGTCCTGTAACTGGTGGGTAATAAGGAAGAAAATGAAAGAATTTTTCTCACAAGGAATCATGTTTCATAGAATGATATTTGTTTTATTTATATAGCATTTTTGTCATTTCCCGACATGCTCTGGACCCTGCCATTACAGAGAAATACAATGTGATGTGATCACAGTAAAAATGTGTAAATAATTTCTGTGTTGATAATGCAGATAAATTGAGAAGGAAGTGTCTACAGAAAAGCAGTGAAGTTTTGATGATGATAACATAAAATATGTGTTTAGAAATGACAGAATCACACGTAACATTTCTACAAATGGAGTACAGATCCCCAGTGTCATCAGTCTTATGCATCCTACTCTACACATATTTGTGATGTTTTAGCACTCAGTAGCCATTGAGGATGTGGCTGTGAACTTCACCCCAGAAGAGTGGGCTTTACTGGATCCTTCACAGAGGAAACTCTACAGAGATGTGATGTGGGAAACCTTCAGGAACCTGGCCTCTATAGGTGAGACTGAGGACATTCCCACCCTTCATCAAGTAGAGAACAAGTGTTTCTTGCCCATCAGCATTGTTCCAGGATGTAGAATGTAGAAATAGGAGATGTTGATAAATAAACTAGAAATGATCATAGATCATGACTGTCTTAGAATCCATAATTTTTCTATAATTTCTAATACGTTGAAATCAACATTCTGGGTCTGCATTTCAGGAAAATCATGGGAAGATAATGATGTTGAAGTTAAATACGCAAGCCAGGGAAGAAAATTAAGGTGAGTCACACTCAGAATAGAAAGCAGTGTGCCCCATTAGAATAATGATATGTTAAGAAATTTTAAAAAGAAGCGAACAAAACAACCCTTGCTTCAAATTCAGGTATTCTTAGAAAATTTTCACCAAATAGACTTTTTGAAATGTGATGTTGATGTTCAGTTTTTGCAAAAAGGTTCACTTAGAAAGTATGAATAAACCCTATATGTGAATATCACTGTTTGGAAAAGAGCAAGCATGAAGTCTTCTTGCAGAGCATTCAGTACATTCAATTTCCAGGAATTCAGACAAGACAGAAAAGCTAAACTTTTCCTATACATCATAATAAATTATAACAAATGTAAAACATTAATAAAGAAATCATTTATAACGTTCTTCCCATTTTTTACAGAAATCGTATGCTACAGAGACTCTTTAAAAGTGAAGATAGTCGTCTATGTCAAGAAAACATCAGCCTAAATCCAAATGGCAGTCTGAACAAGAAAACTACAGGTGCTAAACCATGTGTATGCAGTGCATGTGGAACGGTCTTCATGCATCTTTCATCCCTTAAAAGGCACATTAGATGTCACACTGAATACAAACTATATGACTACCAAAAAGATGGAGAGAAGCATTATAAATGTAAGGAATGTGGAAAAGCCTTCCCTTTTCACAAGTCTCTTGAAATACATGAAAGAATTCATACTGGATACAAACTCTATGAATGTAAAAATTGTAGTAAAGCATTCACTTCTTCCAGTTCCCTTCAGAGACATGAAAGAAATCACACTGGAGAGAAACCCTATGAATGTAAAGAATGCGGGAAAGCCTTCAATTGTAGCAGTTCTCTTCGAAAACATGAAATAACTCACACTGGAGAGAAACCTCATGAATGTAAAAAATGCAGTAAAGCATTCACTTCTTCCAGTTCTCTTCGAAGACATGAAAGAATTCACACTGGAGAGAAACCCTATGAATGTAAAAACTGCAGTAAAGCATTCACTTCTTCCAGTTATCTTCGAGAACATGAAAGAATTCATACTGGAGAGAAACGCTATAAATGTAAAAAATGCAGTAAAGCATTCATGTTTTCCAGTTCTCTTAAAGTACATGAAATAACTCACACTGGAGAGAAACCCTATGAATGTAAAAAATGCAGTAAAGCATTCATTTATTCCAGTTCTCTTAAAATACATGAAATAACTCACACTGGAGAGAAACCCTATGAATGTAAAAAATGCAGTAAAGCATTCAGTTCTTCCAGTTTTCTTCAACAACATGAAAGAATTCATACTGGAGAGAAACCCTATGAATGTAAAAAATGCAGTAAAGCATTCACTTTTTCCACTTGTCTTCAAAGACATGCAAGAACTCATACTGGAGAGAAACCATATGAATGTAAAGAATGTGGGAAATCCTTCAGTTGTAGTAGTTCTCTTCGAAAACATGAAATAAGTCACACAGGAGAGAAACATGAATGTAAAAAATGCAGTAAAGCATTCACTTTTTCCACTTGTCTTCAAAGACATGAAAGAACTCATACTGGAGAGAAACCCTATGAGTGTAAAGAATGCAGGAAAGCCTTCAGTTGTAGTAGTTCTCTTCGAAAACATGAAATAACTCACACAGGAGAGAAACATGAATGTAAAAAATGCAGTAAAACATTCACTTCTTCTAGTTCTCTTCGAGTACATGGAAGAATTCACACTGGAGAGAAACCCTATGAATGTAAAAATTGCAGTAAAGCATTCAGTTCTTCCAGTTATCTTCGAGAACATGAAAGAATTCATACTGGAGAGAAACGCTATAAATGTAAGAAATGCAGTAAAGCATTCATGTTTTCCGGTTCTCTTAAAGTACATGAAATAACTCACACTGGAGAGAAACCCTATGAATGTAAAAAATGCAGTAAAGCTTTCATTTATTCCAGTTCTCTTAAAATACATGAAATAACTCACACTGGAGAGAAACCCTATGAATGTAAAAAATGCAGTAAAGCATTCAGTTCTTCCAGTTTTCTTCAACAACATGAAAGAATTCATACTGGAGAGAAACCCTATGAATGTAAAAAATGCAGTAAGGCATTCACTTTTTCCACTTCTTTGCAAAGACATGCAAGAACTCATACTGGAGAGAAACCCTATGAATGTAAAAAATGCAGTAAAGCATTCACTTCTTCCACTTCTCTTCGAAGACATGAAAGAACTCACACTGGAGAGAAACCCTATGAATGTAAGGAATGTGGCAAAGCCTTTACAAATCCCTCAAGCCTTCGCTCACACATGATCTTTCACACTGGTGATGGACCTTATAAATGTGAGGAATGTGGGAAAGCATTCATTTTCCCCCGTTTTCTTCGAATACATGAAAGAACTCATGCTAGAGACAAAGCTTATGAACGTAAAAAAACGCAGTAATGCATTCATTTCTCCCAGTATACTGCAGAAACATGAAAGAAATCATACTAGAAAGAAACCCCTTGAATGTAAAATATGTGGTAAAGCCTTCAGGTTTTCAAGTAAGGTTCAAGTACATGAAAGAATTGATGCTGGAGAGAAACCCTATGAATGTAAAAATTGCAGTTAAGCATTCACTTCTGGTATTTTTGAAAACATGAAAGAATTGATACTGGAGAGAAACCCTCCGAAGGTAAGGAATATATGAAAGCCTTTATGATTCCTTCAAGCCTTTGATCTCACCTGCTCTTTCACCCTGGAGATGGACGTTACTAGCACAAGCAATGTGAGAAAGTGTTCATTTCTCCCAGTGCATTTTGTATATGTGAAAGGAGTCATAGAACAGACAAACCCTATGAATGTAAGGAATGTGGGAAAGCGTTTATAAATCCCTCAAGCCTTCAATCCCAGATGGTCTTCCTCACTGGAAATGGATCGTATAAATGTAAGGAATGTGAGAAAGCCTTCACTTCTCCCAGTTTTCTTCAGACACATGAAAGAACTCATACTGGAGAGAAAGCTTATGAATTTAAGGAATGTGCACAAACATTCACTTATCACATATCACTTCAAAGAAATGAAAGAAGTCACACTGGAGAAACACTATGAATATCACTAAAATGAGAAAGCCTTTATTTTTCATGAAAACCTTTGAGGATGTGCAAGAATGCACACTAGAAGAAATACCATGTAAAGATAAAGAATGTGGAAAGCCCTTTTGTCATCCAGTTCTTTCTGAAGGCATGAAGGACTCAATAACCTCTTGAATGTAAGTAGCATGGAAAAGACTTCAATTGGCCCACCCCCTTCTATGTGATACTTTTACCAAAAAGAAATATAAATGTAAGTGATATGAGAAAGCTTATTGGAAATTAATTTCTGTATAATATTCTAGAAAACTTTCAACATGAAATTCAGAGATGTTATAAAAGTTGTAAACATATTGTGTTTACCAAGTTACTTCTCAAAGTGCAGCATGAGATTGTGGATTTCTATTACTTTCAGAAAAGACTATTGAGGTGAGATAATTTTGCAAGTCATCCTTTATCAATAGTACATACGATTAATAGATACTGTTTTTTCTTTAAATCAGTTAATAATGTTTTCTCTTTTTTTATAATGTCTGAATTGTTCTGTGTTAAGGGGCTATTAAAAATGACACTGTGTTTGTTGGGATTTCCTTACTGTCCTTGTATTGCAGATCCTGGATATGCCGAATCCTTTGTATGTATTGTACCTTTCTTAGAGAATTCTCTTTTTGGGGGGTGGTGCATATAGGAGCCTGTTTCCATTTTTGCGCTGTTAAACAATTGGACTAAATTTTTATGTATGGCCAGTTTATCAAAGACTTTACTTACCTGTGAATTCTTATTTTCTGATTTGGGCCTTTGCTGTTTTTCCCTCATTCTGACTTGTATTTGGTGAATAGACATTGAACTCAGTAGAGGCCTGTGATAGGGCACCACCATCTAGAGCTGGACACATCACCCCTGTATTGTGTTATGTTGTTATGAGAGGTTCGGGGATTCGATCGGAGACGTAAAAGACACTTTCCACTCCAAACAAATGGACTGAGGGTATATTTTATTATATAGAGGATAGTAAAGGCGACAGTCTGCAAACAGATCAAATAGGTCAAATATTAAGAGGGAGAAAACATCAGCCCGACTGGAAAGGGAAAACACCCACATCGGCTGAAGAGAAATGACACAAATCAACCAGAAAGAGAAACACCAGGTTGACCGAAAAGAGAACACATCAAATCAATTACTTCACATCAAATCAGTCACTCACAACATCCACGCCCCACTGCTGGGAGAGCCCTGTCAATCGACGCGGCTGGGCAAGGATCACACGTCCTGGGCAAGGTGTCCCTTCCATAGGTGGAACTCTCATCAGGTCTCAGTTTCCAGCAGTTTTTATACCATCAGTAATTTTCAGAGCAAGCAATTACAGAGTTTGCAGAGCAAGCATTTAGTGTTCCCATGCACAAAATGCTTATCAGTGGCGTACATGCACTGAGCCCCCTGGCTGAGGTCCCAGCCCAGTAGTTGTGTACGTGCATTGTTCTCTTTGGTTATCGTCCCAGCCCGGCACAGATGGCCAGTCCATCCCGTGCTACGACGCTCCAAGAGCCTTGAAATGTTACAACTCGCAACTCCCTCCGTGAGAGAAGGGCCAGTTCCCACCACGCAGAAAGCAGCTTTTATGTTTCTTTTTGTGCTGGTGGCTGTAGGTCAATGGAGCGGCCAAACATGGCTGTACTCATGTCAAGACATATGTCACTGAGGGTAATATAAGAACTAGATCTTTAAGAACCCATCCTCTTATGGTTCCATGTTGGAATTCACGAATAGCCTCACTTGCATGAGATTTGGAAGGCAGAAGCAAACAAAGCATTAGGCAGATTTGGGGGCCACCATTATATGGAGAGAGAGAATTATGTGAGAGCTTTGAGGACACCATCTTCCAGCCCCTTTTCTGGTTTCTTTTCCCTTCTACTCAAGAGTATCTTGAAAACTACTACCAACCGTTTGATTTCCATTTTCTTACAGCTGTATTTTCCACTGATGTTTTCACAAGTTTCACATCAAAGATCCATTAGAGTTAGGATTTTTCTGTAAGGCCTGTTGCGTCCACCAGGAAAGTAATTCAGACTTTTGTGGTTGGGAGTATTCTCTGATTCCCCCTTTCTCTTGATGATATCTGAATAAGGTCAGATTTCTATAGGAAACACCTTAAGCTGTTAATAGTGCTATGAGCATGTTTTCCTGATTCACCATGACGTCTACCATGTGCCATGAAAAGAAGGAACTGGAAGTTTGTTTCTCTGCTGCATTGTGCAGTGGCTGCCTTCACCCAGTTCTTGCACATGAGAACAGTCACCTCTCTCATGTCAGGAAGACTGTGTGGGTTTCCTGTTACTTGTGGCTGAATGAATTCCCTCAATATGTTTTTAATAATGTTTGATTGTATGTCATTAAAACTGTAGATTTCCTTGAGAAATGAACACTTCTGTAGTTGTTTCATTGATAGGTTTTATCAACTGTTCTAATCTGTCATATGCTAATAAATATTATTTTCGTTTCATTTCCTCAGAATATATTAAAATCCATTTTAATTATGGATTTTCAGATATACATTGGAATTTTCTTCATTTAATCCTTATACATGATGAGTCAATTTTATCATGTGCATGCAAGTTCAGTTTTTTTTTTCCTCAAGCAAACTTTATTTTTTGTTCTTTTATGGTTACAATTTTTGTCATGAAACTAATTTCTCATTCATTTTTAACCCAATACTTAACAATTATGTTTTTTCAGTGCCTTCTTCCAGTGAGCTGCAGGATTGCACCTGTAGTCAAAGAGAGGGGCATAATGAATTCTAATAAGATTGACCACAGACCATAAAGGACTGTGAGGTATAACAGTAACAGGGTGCTCAGAAGGACTTCCACAAAATTTTTGCATGTGTTTGTTGATTTAATTGCTAATCAAGAAATGAAGTTATTTTCTGTATTTCCTGCTGTGAGGATATAAATTTAATTCCATGATTCATAAAATGTTTATCTTTGGTAAATCTAATCATTGGTTTCTAGTGAGTAGTCACAGTGTGGGGAGCTAAGGTTAATTTGTAAGAAGTTCCTGTCAGTCATTTTAGTAAGAAGTAGGGAATATTAGTCATTTTTATGATTTGGAATTTTATCGTTTACCATTTATAATGGTGTAGTTACAAAATAACTTTAGTTTTGCCTTGCTAACCGTGTACCAGTGACAAAGGAGATGAGTGAGATTTTTCTCTTCAGCAGGATGAGACTTGGCCTTGCAGTGACTGCAGGCAGCTCCTGGTCCTCTGGGACAGCTTTTGCCTTTCCTGCTTATTATCAAGATACTGATGTATTTCCTACAGTGTATTAGAGACAGTTTACTATAAAGTACCTCAGTTGAAATACATAAATTTACTTCCCAGTATATTACATAATATTTTTAATATCTCCTGTATGACTCAACTGAGACCTTTGAGTTTAGGTAAATTGTGAGACAATACAAACCTAGCAAGGGAGAGAGACAGGACCTCTGTGCCAGCCAAGCCTTTCTTAGAGATTATGCTCTTGAAGCTAGTGTTTCAATATCCCTCACATGCCGTGCACTATTGAGGTAATGTACCTAATTTAACAGAAAGAAGGTACAGTAGGTTTGGATATAGCAGCATGAAACACACAAGTTCATGCAGTCCTGGTGCTGGTATGTTTGTGGCAGAAGAGATGATTAACAAACGGTAAAGCTTTGTCTTATAAGATGGAAATAAGAGCTTTTCAGGAAAGTGAAAAATAACATTGAGCTAATAGGGAGACTGAAGTGTGTATAAATATTTTCTATGAGGGTAGGAGTGAGTGAGGGTGTCATTATTATTGTTATCTGGAACTTGAGACCTCCTATTGATTTAAGCCACAGATACTTGTGGTTTCTTTTTGTTTTTAATGTCACTTAAGAGGATTTCTATTTACCTTTAAATATTTAAAATGTTCCAATATTTGGCATTTTGATTTTGTTGCTGTACAGACTGAGCATGCAATGTAGACCCCATTAAACCATGGAGTTCCTCCTAATTAGAGAAACAGTTAGACTCATCTGCACTGCTCTAGCTCATTCCGAGTGTATTCTATGAGTAGAGTGATATCTGTGCGAGTCCACGGTTACCTCCCAGTGGAAACCCCCAGAACAGCTATGGGTGTTGAGAGGCAATCATCCAAGGAATAATTGAGGTGAGCTGCAGAGAGAGGGTATCATTTTGAGTAATATCCTCATTGAGTATGAGGAGAAATGGGAAACTCAACACCTTTTCATTGCAGGAGTGGCTGCATGTCTCTTGTGTCAGCGATCCACAAGGTCCCGACACCCATCTAGCTCTTCACAGGTTTCATTTCCGTATGGTTAGACGTCCAGCACTTGTAGAAAAGTGGGAAACAGCAGTAACAGCTTTGAGGTTTAAAACAGAAAAAAATGGGTGTCAGCCCAGTGGCATAGTGGTTAAGTTCCCATGCTCTCCTTCAGCAGCCCAGGGTTCATGAGTTCAGATCTTGGGCACAGACATACACACCCCTCATCAAGCCATGCTGTGGTGGTTTCCCACATATAAAAAATAAAGGAAGATTGGCACAGATGTTAGCTGAGGGATAATCTTCCTCAAGCAAAAAGAGGAAGATTGGCAACAGATATTACCTCAGGGCCAATCTTCCTCACTGGAAAAAAAAAAGGCAGAAAAAATGAAACACTTCCAATTTTTTTTAGTGTTAACTTAGGTATTGGAGGGGTTTCCTTCAAATGGGCACCGCAAGAGTGTTCTTTTGGATGGTTGGTATGTTTTTCATCTTTTGGTGCCAGTGTTTCTGTACATTTGTGAAAACTCATGAGTGCTCTTAAAATATTTTATGTATGTTTATGTATGTGTTATATGTATATATTAATTAGGAAATGGATTATATAAGTGCTTTCATATGCTAGAAGAATGTTAGGCTCTCTTGAACCTTGATTTTTATGTGTTCAAATCTTCCTTCCACCACTGTGGCATCCTTCATAAGAAGTATTGCAGGACTGGGCAAGAGGGACTCAGTCCTCCACAGGCATTTCTTGAAACCCTGATTTAATTGAGAAAGCTCCCCCTAGTGTTTCACCCACCCTCATCTCATACTCATACCTAGGAGTGAAGTGAAAGGGCTCCCACAATCTGTCTCCTGGTTTAAATGAGGGTTTGTGGACAGATCTTTAGAAATATTAATGTTGTAAAACATAAAAGTGTATCTGAAGCAGGGTCTGCCTGGGGACGTCCTCATTCATGTGCAAGAGCATTATTTCTTTTCATTGCCATCCAAAGACCATTTCCAGGTGTTCATTTCCCAACTCAAGCCCTCTCTGTGCCTGCTTACTTGGAAACATCTTTAGAAATCCACACATGTTGCCCTCTGGAAAATTTCTCTGGGCAACACGAGGGAACTCTGTGGGTGATGGAGTAGTGGTAGAACCCATGGTATGGGCCTACTCTGTCAGCCAGCGTGACCACGAGCATCCCATATTTATCAGAGTATTTTGCTTATTTATTCATACAACACTTAGAAGTTGACTGACTTTGAATTGGGCAACAAATAGCTGTGGAATTTTTTGAAATAACAGGTCCATCTATTAGCATCTCCCTTCACCCACCATTTTACCATAACGGCTTTAGCAGCCTCCCATTATGCATCCAAGATTCTCTGAAAGTCTCATAGTGGACATAAGTTGCCCAAGGCATTCTTGTAACAGAAACTATTCTCATTCAGAGCTGCACACAATTAGAGAAGCCACTGATGGCAACTGACAGAATTTTTATGTAAATGGAGGCCCTCCCAGGGCATGAGTTGATGGTTTTCCACAGGCGCCTTCTCATTGTGCCTTGGGTCATGAATGCAGGAGCCCTCAAGCTTGCTAATTAGAGGCCTTTTCACTGAAGAGGTAGGGTACCTACAGGATAGAGCCAAAGATGGTGCTTCTGGGATACCCTACTTACAGTAGGAAGTGTTCTGTTCTTCGATATAATCCATGTGGAGGAGGTCACTTCCTTTTCAGGTACAGTGGCCATTTGGGGAGTCATCTGGGAGCACATGAGTAGCCACGTTGTTCATATACGTTATAGACAGTGTGCTGCCACCACACCTGATGGAGTCCAGTGCAGAGATGCTGCGTTCTTTTCGTAGATGAAACAGGGCAATTTTTATGAAGTATTCAGTACCTTTTTGCAAACCATAGAAAATAATCTGTTTTGTTCATACATAAGATGACAAGTGATATTACATCTTCTTCCATCCTATTTCAAACTGGTGAGTATTGACTGGGATGGGCTTCATACTAAATGTATTAGGGTGGCGTAACAGTGAGAGAAGCTCTACTGACCTACTTCACAATAAAACATGGCCGGAGAAGCTATGCGTCGGTGCACAACTTGGATCCGAACCCGGGCTGCCAGCAGCGGAGCGCAGGCACTTAACCGCTAAGCCACAGGGCCGGCCCTGATTTTAATATATATTTAAAGCCACTGGAAACGATCCTAAAGGCAAACAGGAAATGATGAACACATACTCAAGAAAATCTATGAAGTTTTGTAAGAAACGTTAGAGTCTGTGGTCTTGGAATCAAGAGCACTGCCTCCCTAGCTCCTTCCGGCTCATATTGGTGGAGACTCCACTACAGACAACTGCAGTCTAGAACACATGGCAATGTGTCACCGCAGCTCCCAGTAACAGGGCTATCTTCTTGAGAAGAACAGGACATCAACATTTCAAACCTTGTGTCCAGGTACCTGTTGCTGAGGGTCAATAAGTACTGGGTGAATGTGCCTGAAAAGTGGGGACAGCATTGTTTCAGTCTCTACATGTGGAAATGAGGTGAGGCCTTTGGAGTGATGTGATCACCCGGGTTCCATCTCATGAGGTGAGTGTAACATAAGTCACTTCTGAGGGGCCAGGAGACATAATTGAGAGGACCTGTGGCTGCTGTCTCTTTACTGCACTGTGTCCTCAGCTCCTAAAATGGGATTGTCATTCAGAGAGAGGCTTCCCATTGTCCCCAAAAGAGCTCCAAGGTCCTGGCATAGAGATTTTGCCTGAACATGGCGGTGAAGTGAGCCTTAAAACACAAAGCTCTTAATCATTTTCCAAAGAATTAACTTTGATGTCCCAAGATCATGAGAAGTTGAAGTCCAAGGACACTCTCAAGAAAGTGGTGAAGGAGGTGAAAGGCAATTAGGAGTAGATTTGTGTATTTATTGAAGATACAGCCTGAAGTATCGGCTGACCCTTTTTCTGAAAACAAAAAAAACAACAGGAAATTACACTGCTGAGAGGAGGCTTACAAGGCTCAGAACAAATATCACCCAGTGACTGGAAAATATTTCTATAAAGGAGTCAGAATTTTATTGAATTGATTGTGAAAGTAAGTTATGCCCCCCAGGTAATTGGTGAACACAGTAAAGCAATCAGCCAGTAAATAATGGAGTCTAGCCACTGGCTGTGGTTCATGAAAGAGAAAGAGAGCCCTCCCCATACCACTGTCCCAGGAGAGTAGGCTTTCCCAAAGCTATGTCCAATTCCAAGAGCTATGTCAGAGGTTCCACTCTGCGTGGAAGACACAGACTTCAATGCAGCCAGTCAGTGAACAAATAAGCCAATTACAGTGAAAACCACCAGAAGGAAGGGGACTAGTACCTGGGGTTACTACAATCTATTACCTAAAATGTGTGATGTGCAAAAAATTACAAGACATGCAAAGAAAACGGGCAAGTAAGAACGATACAGTGGGAGAAACAGCAGTTGAAAAAATGACCCAACTCTTACAAGGAAACCCCAGTGAAATTAACAGCTGGTGTCGCAGCAGAAAAAAGGGAGGCCAGAAAGCAGAGGGATAACATATTCAAAGCGCACAAAGAAAAAGTCTTCTCAACCAGCAATCCTATATTCACCAAAACTACCTTGTAAAAAATGAAGGTGAAATAAAGACTCTCATAAAAAAAAAAAAAAGAAAAAGCAAAACTGAGAGAATATATTGATAGCCAACTGCCGTGCAAGAATGAATGAAGGTCAGAAATAACAGAAGTAAAACCAATGAATTATCAAAGTAGTAATTATAATTTTCTAATTTTCTTTTTTTTTTATTTATTTTTCCCCCAAAGCCCCAGCAGATAGTTGTATATCATAGCTGCACATCCCTCCAGTTGCTGCATGTGGGACGCGGCCCCAGCATGGCTGGACAAGCGGTGCGTCGGCGCGAGCCCAGGATCCGAACCCGGGCCACCAGCAGCAGAGCGCGCGCACTTAACCGCTAAGCCACAGGGCCAGCCCATCAAAGTAGTAATTAATAAAGGCTTATTGTGCACACATCAAAGACAGTTTGCAAACTGGGAGCACTCAAACCACAACATGGAAGGAGGCTCAGGGGCACATTGTTATAAAGCAGCTTATAGAGAGAGAAAGCGCGGACTGTTTATTCTTCACAGTGATTGATTATAATATTAGAATTTTCTTGAGTGGTGAGGAACTGAAAAGTAGTTATGTGATATCAACCTTGGGAAACAGTTTAAGTTTTCTTATGATTTTCAGAGGCATGAGCAGGAAATGACCCAGGTCAAGTTAGTTTTGCAAAATTGGCTAAATTAGGCTTAGCTGGTATGACTAAACTGATTTTGTCTGCTCAGGGAGTTTTCAAGGTTGGTCTCAGTTTTTTACTTTACCAAGACTAAAGTCAATTGGTAGGAACAGACTGGACTCCCTGGGAGCTGGCAAGGAGGCAAATACATTGCAATTTGAGGGAAGGAGAAGTGCACATATGGAGAACCATTTATGTGTGTCAGGCCCACGGCACTGGACCCACAGTGGACACCAACTGTTTGATCAGGGAAGGTGAAGTAATTGGGGGTTCCCCCCAAGTGCTGGGCCTCGAGGCCATGGGGATTGTACTCCTTGGGAGGAGGTGTAGGTCATATTCATCCATGTGGTGTTGATCCTGGGCAGATACGGAGGCTTCTAAAGTGCACAGAGGGGCTTCTTCCAAGTGCCACATACTCTATTTCAAAGTGACCTGCCTGACTGCAGTAGAGAACCATAAAGAGCAGCCGGGCAAGCCACAGGGATGTGTGGGGTGCCTTCTGTTGATCAAATAGGACAGGGTCAATAAATCAGCCAGGTGGGCCACTAACTTTGGAAAAAACCTTTGTTGAGCCTGGTAGCATGCCTAGCCATTATGTTGGCCCAAAAAATGAGCTCCAATTTCTGTCCATTGTATAAAAATATTAGGATTATTGGAAAGCTTGAACAGGAGGACTGTGGAGCCTTGAGTGGTGACCGTGGGGCAGGGTTTCTTTGGAGTGGTGCAGGAAGGTGACCCTGTGCCTGTGGTCCTGGAAGGTGTAGGGGGGGATGCTGTGGTGGTGGTAGCATCTGAAGCCATAGAGGGGTTTTCCCAACAGAAATTAAGTTCTCTAATACCCAGTAGGATGCATAATGTAGACCAATCTAAAGGGTGTGGTAAAGGCAAGCAACTGAGTGAAATGTTTAAAGGGGCCCTGTAAGGTTGTGAGACTCGACACATACCCTAGCCTTTCAACGCTCAAAGTTGCAGAGGAGGACAGCCTTGCAGTCAGAGAACAACCTCACCCTGGAGCAGCAAGCATTGTAGTAAGCAAGGAGGCCTTGGAGTAAACATTTAATTCTGCACAATGCCCATTGAGGGGGTCATCAGCAGGGAATTTAGATAAACAAGCTTTCAATTCAGCAACCAAGTCCCAGGGAGTGCTTGCCATCATCAGCCGCCATGTATTCCTTGCTGTCACCTCTGCTATAGAGGAAAGTTGCTTCGGCAGCATTCAGGATGAAGTTGTGTCCCTCGACTTTGTGGCCTGGGGCGTTGTCATCTCCACCATTGTCGCAAGGATAGGGAACCATCCCAGAGGGGCATAGCTCTCTCAAGTAGCCACCAGGAGTGGAACTGAGAGGCCAAGGGACCTAACAAGGTCCAACAGATTTGGGATGTCCTGATTAAGGTTTGCTTGCACTGTCAGGAGCATCAGCTGATATCATAAATTCTCAATCAATTGTGGGGGTCCTCCATTGTGCACTTTGTGAGAAATTGTGCAATGCTCTCTTCTGAGGTATTGGAGGTCTCCATCCATAAATAGTAAAGGTCAGAGGCACATGGGTAGCCTTGGTTTAAGGAAAATTTAGTTATATGCTCCCAACAATTTAATGTTTGGCCCTGTATTCCCAGAGGTGGTATATACTGGTTGAACTCCATAAGCCTGTCAGACATTAGGGTTAAAATTTGAGTATGTAATGGCCAGTGTGCCAAAGTTAGGATATTGGTGACCACTTGTGCAGGGTTGGTGGCCTTTAAGCATTTCTGCCATTGGTTCCATTTTAGAGGGGTTGAATCACCCAGCTGCTGTCCACATCTGGTGACAGTTGCATCCTTATGTTAAAAATATACAAAGACCTCTTCTAACCTAATAATAAAAAGTCAAGTAACTCAATTTGAAAATGTCAAAGGACATGCATATACATTTTTCCCGGAGAGATACACAAACAGCCAAAGGCATATGAAAAACTGCTGGACGTCATTCATCATCAAGGAATGCAAAGCAAGACCTCAGTGAGATACCATTTCACATCCACTAGGATGGCCAGAGTCAAAAAATGATATTATATTAAATTTTTGTCAAGGAGAAATTTCAACCCTTATACATGAGTGGCACGAATATAAAATGGTGAAGCCACTCTGGAAAACAGTCTGAGAGTTCCTCAAAAATTAAACCTAGAATTTCCATGTGATCTATCAATTCCTCTACTAACTATAGGCGCAAGAAAAATGAAAACACACGTTGGAACAAAACATACGTGAAATTTATAGTAACATTGTTTCTAGTAGCCAAACGGTGGAAACAGTTCAAATGTCCATTAATGGATGAATAGGTAAACACACGTTTTATACATCCAATAAGATATTATTTGGCCATAATAATGAACGAAGTATTCATACACAGTCGAACATGGACGTACCTTGAAAAAATTATGCCAAGTAACTGAAGTCAATCTCAAAGACCATAGATTTAATTATTCCATTCATAGGAAAGACCAGAATAGGGAAAACTATAGAGACAGAAAGTAGATTAGTGGTTTTCTATGGCTGGGATTGGAGGAGGAAGATGAGAAGATTGGGAATGATAACTAAAAGGCAGAGCAGTTTCTTTTCCAGCAAACCTGGTAGCAGTGGCAGAAGCAGGGCCCATGACCCCCTCCCCCAGGCTGTGGTTTTAAGATCACATCCCCAGAGAACCTGGTAGCAGCAGTGGTGGTGGCACATGCAAATTTGACCCTTGGCTGCTGTGACACCCAAGAGCACAGAGAATTGTGCTTTGGCAGTGGAGGGCCTGTGACCCCAGCCCCCCACACATGGCTGTGGTGTCTGCAAACCTAACAGCCCCAGATGCATTATAGGTGCCCACAACCCCAACTCCCACCCCACACTCCCTCTCCCCACCAGCAGCAGTAGTTCCTGTGACCAAGGCATCCCTGGCACACAGTGGAGGTGCCTGCCATCCTGGTGAATGCAGTGGTGACACTTTTGACCACAGTGACACTGGCAGCAGCAAGGTACCAGCAAACTTGGAGGCACAAACAGCAAAAAGGAGGACACTGGCAACACCTCTTTCAAAGGCAGTGAAAGGTTGAAAGTGCTGGCTCTCAAATATAGGCAGAGGCAGCTCAGGTAAGAGGAACCGAAAACTTGTGCTATAACACCACCTAATGGAGAACAAAAGAAAGGCCTCTAAATGCCAATGTTGAACTGTTAGAATCAAAGTAAACAAAGATTTACCTAAATAAGAAAGGTTTTCACTACTTCAAATGTGCCAGCAGAGGAACAAGTCATCAAGCACCATGAAAAATCATGGTAACATAGTATCACAAAAAGAAAATGGCAATTCTCCAGAAACCAATCTTAAATTCTCAGAAGATTGTGATCTATCTGATAGAGAATTCAAAAGAGCTGTCATGAGGAAACTCAAAAAGCTACAAAACAAAAACAAAAACAAACACAGAAAGTTAAGTGAGCTCAGGAATATAATTAATGAACAGAAGAAGTACCTTACCAAAGAGATTAAAACTCTTAGCAAGGAATGAAACAGAAATTCTAGAGCTGAAGAACTCAGTAATTGAGATGAAAAATGCATTAGAAAACATTGGAAATAGAGGAGACCCTGTGGAAGAGAGAATTAGAAATCTAAAAGAAATCTAGATTCATGTGGAAGAGGAGAGAGAACTAAGATTTTTTAAAAAATGAAGAAACTCTATGAGAACTATCTGACTCCATTAGAAAAGGCAACATAAGGATAACGGGTATCCCAGGAGAAGAGGACGAGAAGGGAGCAGAGAGTTTATTTAAAGAAATGATAGCTGAGAACTTCCCAAACCTGGGGAAGGAGCTAGATATACAAGTCCACAAAGCTCAGAGAATGCCTAGTTATCTCAGTGAAAAAGATCTTCTCCAAGACATATTATATTAAAAATTTCAAAAGTCAATGATAAAGAAAGAATTTAAAATGCAGCCAAGGAAAAAAGACAGTAACCTACAAAGGCACCCCCATTAGGCTATCAAAGTATTTCTCAGCAGAAACACTACAGGCCAGGAGAAAGTGGAATGACAAACTCAAAATATTGAAAGATAAAAACTGCCAGCCAAGAATAGTCTATCCAGCAAAGTTATCCTTCAGTTATCAAGGACAAATAAAGGCTCTCCCAAACAGAAGTTAAGGGAGTTCACCATCACTAGACCTGCCTTACAAGAAATGTTGAAGTGAGTTCTTCTACCAGAAATGAAAAAGCAAAAGTACACAAAACTTTAAGTATTGTGATAAATAGACAGAACCAGAAAATTGCACATCTATTTCAGAATAGGGTGTTAAACTCTTAATTATAGCATAAAGGTTAAAGGATAAAAAAGAATTAAAAATAACTATCGCCACTTCAATTTGCTCATAAAATCACAATATAAACAGGGATAATTTCTGACAACAAGAACATAAAAGGAGAGGAGGAAAAGGATGGAACCTGTGTAGGCAAATGAAGATAAGCTATCAGCAGAAAAAGGACTATTTTGTCTATGAGATGTTTTATACAAATCTCATGGCAACTATAAAACAAAAATCTAGAGCAGAGACAAAAAATGTAAAAAAAGAGGAAACTGACAAAAACATCATAGAAAACCACCAAACTAAAATGGCAGACAAAAAGACAAGGGAAAAGAAACAATGGAGATATAGAGCAATTGGAAAACAAAAGATACCATGGAACTAGTAAGTCCTCATAGATCAATAATCACCCTAAATGTAACGGGATTGAAATCACCTATCAAAGGGCACAGAGTGGATAGATGGATTAAAAAACAAGACCAAACTATATGCTGCCTCCAGGACACTCAGCTCAGTTATAAGACAAACATAGGCTCAAAGTGAAGGGGTGAAAGATTATAATCCAGGCAAATGGCAGCCAAAAGAAAGAGGGTGTTGCTCTACTTATATCAGACAAAGTCAACTTCAAGCCAAAAAAGTTAACAACAAAGGTGGACATTATATGAGGATAAAGGGGATAATCCATCAAGAAGACATAACACTTATTAATATATATGCTCCCAACATAGGAACACCAAAATATATAAAGCAACTATTAACATACCTAAAGGGAGAAATTTACAGCAACACAATGATAGTAGGAGATTTTAACACCCCACTTACATCAATGGATAGATCATCCAGACAGAAAGTGAACAAGGAAACATTGGCCTTCAATGACACATTAGACCAGACAGACTTAATAGATATATACAGAACATTCCATCAAAAAGCAGTAGAGTATCATTCTTCTCAAGTGTACAGGGACAGGTCTTGAGGGTACGCTGTACTGTTTTTTTTGGGGACACAAAACAAATCTCGATAAATTTAAGAAGATTGAAATCATATCAAGCATCTCTTCTGACCACATGGTATGAAACTAGAAATCAACTACAGGAAGAAAGCTGGAAAAATTACAAGTATGTGGAGATTAAACAACATGCTGCTAAACAACTACTGAGTCAATGTTTTCACAGAAGTAGAACAAAATATTCTAAAATTTGTGTGGAACCACAAAAGACCGAAATAACCAAAGCAATCATGAGAATAAAGCACAATGCCAAAGTATTACACGCCCTTATTTCAAACTATACTACAAAACTATAGTAACCAAAACAACGTAGTACTAGCGGAAAAACAGACACACAGATCCATGGAACAGTATTTAGAGCTCGGAAATAAACCCAAGCAGCATGTATGGGCAACTAATTTATGAAAAAGGAGCCAAGAACATACAATGGAGGAAAGAAAGTCTCTTCAGTTAATGGTGTGGGGAAAACTAGACACCCACATATAAAATTTAATAACTAGACCACTATCTTACACCATACACAAAATTTAACTCAAAGTGGAATAGATACTTGAACATAAGACCTGAAACCACAAAATACATCAAAGAAAACATAGGCAGTAAGCTCTTTGACATTGGTCTTAGTGATGATTTTATGGATTTGACTCCAATGGCAAGGGAAACAAAAGCAAAGATAAACAAATGGGACTACATCAAACTGAAAAGCTTCTGCACAGCAAAGGAAACCATCAACAAAGGGAAAAGGCAACCTATCCAATGGGAAGAGATATTTGCAAATTATACATCCAATAAGGGGTTAATATCCAAAATATATAAAGAACACATACAACTCAACAACAAAAGGACAACTCGATTAAAAAACGGGTAGAGGCTCTGAATAGACATTTTTCCAGTGAAGACATACAGATAGCCAAGAGGCACATGAAAAGATGTTCAACCACACTAATCATAGGTAATGCAAATCAAAACCACAATGAGATATCACCTCACACCTGTTGGAATGGCTATTATCAAAAAGACAAGAGCCAGCCCTGATGCCTAGTGGTTAAAGTTCAGCATGCTTCACTTTGGCAGCCTGGGTTCTGTTCCTGGGAGTGCAACCACACCACTTGTCTGTCAGTAGCCATGCTATGGTGGCCGCTCATATAGAAGAACCAGAAGAACTTGCCACTATGCACAACTATGTACTGGGGCTTGGTGGAGAATTAAAAAAAGAAAAAAGGAGGAAGATTGGCAAAAGATGTTAGCTTAGGGTGAATTTTCCCCTGGAAAAATAATTTTAAAAAAAGACAAGGAAAAAACAAGTGCGGTAGAGGATGCAGAGAAAAGGCAACCCTGGTACACTGTTGGTGGATATGTAAATTGGTACAGCCACTATGGAAAACAGTACGGTGATTCCTCAAAATATAAAGAACATGGATCCACCATATGGATCACCATATGATCCAGCTATTTATCTGAAGAATACAAGAAGAGTAATGCAAAAAGGTATCTGCACCCCCATGCTCATTGCAGAATTATTTACAATAGCCAAGATATGGAAACAACCTAAGTGTCTATCAACAGATGAGTGGAAAAAGAAGATGTGGTATACATGTACAATGGAATACTACTCGGCCATAAAAAGGGATGAATCTTGCCCTTTGTGACAACATGGACAGACGTTGAGGGTGTTACGCTAAGTGAAATAAGCCAGAGGGAGAAAGAAAAATACCAAATGATTTCACTCATATGTGGAATATAAAACAAAAGCAAAACAAAACAGCCTCACAGCTGCAGGCAACAGGTTGGTCGTTACCAGAGGGAAAGGGGGGTAGGAATAGGGTTAGATGGGTAAAGGGGTCAATTGTATGGTGATGGATAGAAACTAGACTTTTGGTGATGAGCAAGCTGTAGCATATAGAGGTGTGGAATTATAATGTGGTACACTTGAAACTTATATAATGTTATGAACCAATTTTACCTCGATTTAAAAAATCACCTCTAAAGCAAGAAAAATTAATACTTATGTATAAACACGTGCTTACATACACACGTCACGTTGGTTCTGTTTCCCTGGAGAACCTTAACTAACACCATATTTTTAAATCATTATAAATCAAATGAGTGATTCATTTTAAAAGAGAAGCCATTTCTGTGTGTGTAATCTTCTAAACAGTAATTTTAAAGTAGTGTTCAATGCTTCTTTGGAAATCATTAAAAATAAATTTTCTCAATTTTCGCATACAAAATGACAAGTGATATTAGAGCTTCTAGTTTCATCCACTTTCCAACTGGTGAGTGTTCCCTGGAATGGGCTTCATCCTAAATGTATGAGGGTGTCATGACAGTGTGAAGATTTCTGCTGACCCACACCCCAATAAACCTAGGAAATATATTCAAATAACAAACATTTAAATTCACTGGAAGTGGTCCTAAAGGCAAACAGGAAATGCAGATCTACTCAAGAAAATCTCTGAAGATTTGTAAGAAATGTGAGTCTGGTATTTGAACCAAAAGCACTCCTTCCCTAGTTCCTCCCAGCTCACATTGGTGGAGACTCCACTCCAGACTCCTGCAGTCTAGAACACACGGCACCCTGTCATCCCAGCTCCCACTCAGAGGGCTTTCTTCCTGGGAAGAACAGGACTTCAGTTTTTCAAACCCTGCCCCCAACTGCCTGTTGCTGAGGGTTAACAAGTGCTGGGTGAGTTTGCTTGAAAAGTTGGGACACCATTGTTCCAGTCCCTTCACATGGAACTGAAGCGATATCTTTGGAGTGGTGTGCTCACGGTACTGGTGCACTGGTCACTCTGTCCCAGCTCATGAGGTGGCTGGAACACAAGTCATTCATAAGGTGCCAGGAGACACAGTGAAGAGGACCTCTGGCTGTTGTCTCTCCCCTCCCCTGAGCACTCAACTCCTGAAATGGGATTGTCACTCAGAAAGAAGCTTCCCATTGTCCTCCAAACAACCACAGGGTCCTGGCGCAGAGATCTTTCCTGAACTGGAGGGTGAAGCAAGCCATAAAACACATAGCTCTTATTACTGTTCCAGAGAATTAACTTGGCTGGCAAAAGATCGTGAAAAGTTCAAGTCAAAGGGCACTCAAGAAAATGGAGAATGAGGTGAAAGTCAATTAGGAGTAGATGTGTGTATTTCATAAAGATATAGCTTATACTGTAGGAAGACTAGTTTTCTGGAAAGAACCAGTGAATTAGTCTGCTGGGAGGAGGTTTCCAAAGGTCAGAACAAATATCGAAGAGTGACTTCAGAAAGTATTTCTACAAAGGAGCTGGAATGTTATTGGATTAATTGGTAGAGCAAATTATGCCTCCCAGGACATTGGGGAAAACAATAGGGCAATCAGCCCGCAATTAGTTGAATTTAACCACTCAGTGGTTAAATTCAGAGGAAGAGAGCCCCAGCAATACCACTGTCCCCCCAGGACAGCAGTGGGCTCACCCAAAGCTGTGCCCACCTGAGGAGCCAGATAAGAGGTTTCCCTCTGTACGGCTGGGTGATGAGAAAAATAACTTTAGTTTTGCTGAGTTGCTGCCTAGGCGTGTTACAGTGTGATACCCCTGCTCACTCCCAGAATCCGGACATTTAGAGAAGGACCTGAGCTTAGGATTCCCACCACAAGTTCCCACTTTACTTTCCCAGGACACCTTTTAAAATAAGCACTGAGAGTTGAGCCCGTAAAAAGTTGGTGACCTCTGCCCCAACCACCTTGTAAGTAATGGGCGCTTGCTCCCTGCTCTCTACCTCCTGCTGGCTCATGACCTGGCACACAGGACTGCCCTTCCCCCAGCTCACTGCACCCTCACCCCCTGCTTCTGTGATCTGTACATAATAAATCTTGTGACTCTGTTTCCTCTGGGTGGGTGTCTTGAAACTGCACCTTCAATCAAAATGATGCTGTGGGTTTCACTTCCCCTAAGTGGGAGCTTGGATGCTGAGGGAGCTCCCTGCTGGCCCCGCGTAGATGCCCCCTCATTCAACAGGTCATATTCTGCCCGTTAATCCAATACACCAGCTCCAACTTCTCCACACACTTGGTAATGGGGATGGGGTTGTGGGCGGTTTGTACCCCGCTCAGTGCCTTGGAGCTGTGAAGGGCTTATTAACCTCCTCTCCGAGACTGCTCAGTCTCTCTGGGAACGAACCGCTGCTTGCTGGTGGGCTGTGGTGGGGGTTTCTGCTGCTGCATATTGCTGTTGCCAGGTGTTTCCTTGGATCCCCACCCTACGTTGTCAGTGCTGCCAAAGGTCAGACTGCCCCACAGAGACTGACCTGCAGGCCTCAGTCTGAGGGGGGTGTGTTTCCCGTTTGTCTCTGAATGAGCCCCGCTGGGTGTCAGTCTGGAGGTGATCAGCTATAATCATATTAGAAAGTCCTAGTGTTGAACCAAGGTGAGCTAAGTGGGAAGGTAGGGCCCTGCCTCTTTCTCCCAGGCAGGAACCAGGGGCCTGGGCTATCAGGTCCTGGGAGCCAAGGAGAGTTCCCCTACATTAGTGCTGGAAGGGGAGGCCGGCTGCTGCGCCCACTGTGTCAGTGGTCGGTATTGGGGTGTTGAGCTTGGACAGCCAGCCCTAACCCGTGACAGAGGCAGGTCTACCACAAACAACATGGCACACTGGCCAAACAAGTGCTGCTGAGACAAGTGCTTCTTATGTTGCTGCATTCCTTGCTGCTGTCACAGTTTGTCCCTTGACCCCATGTGATATTGGGAGTCCCACCCCTGATATGGTGCTGCAAAGTGAATTCTTGCTAAAAGCAGGGCCCCTGAGCACATCCCACCAGCTCCTCCCAAGTCCCCAGAGAAGGTTGAAAAACTACCAGATGCTCGTAAGACCCCTGCTCAAATGGCTTGGGCTTTACGGAGCATGGCGGTGTGTCAACCTGCCTAATCACCATTGGTACCTTACGGGGCTCGGGAGCTTTCCCGAATACATCAGCTAACATTGCACAGGTAGAGGTGGACTCCAGCCCCCCACAGGTTGATTGGGAAACCCTAGAATGGGAGGTGGCAGCATACAAGTCAGGGAAGAGGCAACCTCCTGCCGAGTTCCGCGTCACTCTCCATGGTACCAAGAGGTCCAGTGATGACCAGCATGAACAAGAAACAGAAACACGTAGCTACATCATGACAGAAATGCAAGGTTTTCTAGAAAAATTTGTCTAAATGGAAGAGGAGAAGGGCACTGGTTGGCTTTTACAGGGCTTTGGAACCAGCTCCAAGCTGTTGCTCACAGCACCTGAGATGTGCCATCTGGCCAGATGGCCAAAGATCCCAAAATTCAACATTTGTTTAAAAAACTAAAGATATTGAGAGCCCATTTCATTAGAGACAGCCTAGGGGAGCCTGTGGACTTGTCACCACGGCGAGGGTGCTCCCAAATGAGTTGAGTCACCAGGACAGAAGATGGAGACAAAATAAAAACGGAAATGGACTCTGAAGAAGAGACACCACCCCCCCCCCCCGCCACCAAGGCTCTGGAGCCCACAGGGATAAGGAGGAAGAAGCTCTGCCTCTCCTGACTTGGAGTTTTATGGCTTAGCACCAAGCCCATCTGTCAGTCACAGTTATTACTGCTAAGGCTCACTGCGAGTGAAAAACCCCGGATGAAATGCATATCCTATTACATAAAATTGGGATGGTTCAATGGGTGTATCATTTTGTTGAGTTCCATGCTCTCACAGAGCCCCTGACCATTTCCAACCCAGAGGAGGCAGAGTTGGGGCGAGCATCTAAGGAGTTCTTCTTAAAGGGCTGCCCCCTAATCATAAGACCATGATGTTACAATTCATAGAAATGGCAGGTACAGTACAACAGCAGCAACTGCATCAGTGCTGTAGCTGGACACAAAAAAGAGAATTTTCCTGAAGCACAAATCTTGTTTGCTAGTAAAAGTGAATGCGTCCCACTGCCCCCTCGGCCAGGAACCCAACATAGGGGCCCTAGGAAACATGGGGGCTTCCACGCCCCCTGTTGCTCCCACAGAGGGGTGGCACCTCAACCCAGCTCCCTCCCTCGTGAGATGACCACGGGTCTGCCTGTATTGGCAGCTCTGGAGATCAGGGGTCCCTAATGACCTAAGTTTGGGACAACCCGACCACAAGTTAGAAACATTTGCTCAGGCGCTGTGGGCTCCTCAAGAGACTGCTGGCCCTGCCCGAAGGATGGATGCTGTCACCCATCAGAATGTCCCAGCCCTGGCAGCAGCATCTGGCATCCCGTACCCTGATGTCTGAGCATGGCAGCCATCAAGTCCCCTGCCATAGGAACCTGGCCATTCCCTGGAGCTTGTCCCTTCCCTGGGGGACAATCGCCCATATACTTCTTTATCCATTGGGACACACACAATAAACAACATTTTACTGCTCTCATTGACCCTGGAGACCAATTACAGTGCTTCCCGGGAACCCTCCAAACATAAGTGAGGGGCACCTTTTAAATTAAAAGAGGTAACAGGTAGGGTGGGAGAAGGCATTCAACTTCCATTGGATGTCGCTCTTGGAACAACTTGTATTAAAAATTTTTTAGTGGTGGTGACCCCTCTGGCCCTGCCCTTTCCTGTTATACATATGGATGCCTTGAGGCACCACCACACCATCTGGAACAAACCCACATTCCAGGCCTTCCTGGTGGGAGCTGCACATTGGGAGAGAGTTAACCTGCCACTCCTGGTTAGGACAGTAAATACCCCCCAATATTGTACACAACAGGGGACTGAGGAATTGCAGCCCATAGTTCAAGATTTATTAAACACCATTTCTCCTTTCAGTTCTCCCATTTGGCAGGTATCAAAGCCCGCTACTGTAGAGTGGCACCTATGGTCGACTACCAAAATTTAAATGCTCAGGTGCCCTCTATTAAGGCTCCCATTCCCAACATTCTGCAATGAATTGAAGACATCCAAAGGGCTCCAGGGGACTACTTTGCTGAGATCGATTTAGCTAATATGTTCTATTCAGTATCCATCACCAGCCAGATCATTTGCATATTCAGAGGCACCCAATATACCTTTACCCGGCTGCCCCTGGGCTATCTTAACAGCCAGGCTATTTGCCCACAATCTTTGCTGGGAAGACCTGGATGCCCTTACAGTGTCCCCTTGCTCTGTCTGACATTATATTGATGGCATTCTAACTTGGGGCCCCTCGGAGGATGTGGTGTGTGAGGTCCTAACATGGCTGGTGACCCACCTACAACATCAAGGTTGGGCTATTGCCCCACATAAAATTCAAGGGCAGCCACAACTGTTAAATTTCTGGGCATTAAATGTCCTCTAAAGCTTGGGAAATTCCACTTCCAATTAAACATCAATTGTTAACTATTCAGCCTCCCATTAAGCTATGACAAGCCCAAAACTGTCTTACATATCTTCACATTTTGGAGGCAAAACATACCACATTTATCCATCATTCTCAGACCCATTTATGCAGTTACTCACAAGTCCTCCACGTTTCACCGGGGAGAAGCTCAACAGCAAGGCTTACAGCTGGTGCAAAGGTCAATTCATCAAGCTTCTCTCCTGCATCTTCCTGGCTCCTCCTTCTGGATTGAGGCACTGGCCACCATGGACTACACACCCTGGACCCATGGACTAAACGTGGCTCCTCCTGGTTGCCTATGGGCTTCTGGACCAGACGGCTGCCCTCCACAGCTGCCTGCTATATCCCTTTAAAATGTCAAGTTCTGGCCACCTACTGGGCTGTGTTAGAAATAGAGGCCTTCACAGGAAAGGAGCCTGCTCTCCTGCGTGCCCACGTTGCTGTTACATCATGGATAAGTGATGCCTCCCAACAGTGGCTCGGCATGGCTACAAATGCCTCCTTACTAAAATGGAAATGGTACCTTCAGGAATGGGCTAAACCTGACATGGCAGGTCTTTCTATTTTTCTTTTTAAATTTTTTTGTTTGTTTGTTTTTGTTTTTTGTGAGGAAGATCAGCCTGAGCTAACATCCATGCCAGTCTTCCTCTTTTTTTGCTGAATAAGACTGGCCCTGAGCTAACATCCGTGCCCATCTTCCTCCACTTTATGTGGGATGCTGCCACAGCATGGCCGGACAGGCGGTGCGTCAGTGTGCGCCTGGGATCCGAACCCGGGCCGCCAGCAGCAGAGCACACGCACTTAACCACTACGCAACGGGGCCGGCCCCAGGTCTTTCTAAATTACAGGAGGATGTGAGTTCCCTGGTCCTCAGCCCCCTGCCCACAGACCTTGAGGAACTGGTGCCAGCACCCCCATTGCCTAAGCCTCCGGTGATCTGGGGAAGCCCCTGGGAAGAGCTGAGGGAGTGACAAAAGGAGCCTATGTACTTCACAGACAGCAATGCCACCACTGTCCATTCTGGAGCCTGATGCAGAGTGTACTGTACCATCCTGCCAGTGGTCCGCTCTTATCAAACATGGCGAATCAGGGTGAGCTCAGCTTCCTGAGGTGGTGGCAGTACAAATGGCTGTGCAGAGCGCCATTGCCCATGACAAGTCTCTTGTCCACATTTTTACTGACTCCTGAGTGTTTGCTAACAGGCTAGTGGTTCGGTCAGGCCAATGGCAGTGGGACAATTTTCACATTCAAGGCTCTCCCATTTGGAGTGCCCCTATTTGGAGGGACGTTCCCCAGGCATCAGTCACAATTAAGGTGACTCACATTTCGGAACATACAAATGCTACCACAGCACAGGCTGTATTTACTGAAAGGCAGGTGCCCTTGCCCGAATCCAAGTCACCACCTGTTCGGGGCTCTCAACCACCAACTCCTTACGAACAAATGTGAACTCCACCCTCTACCACAAAACTGCAGCTTCCCCCATCAATCTATCCTCAGCTCCCCTATTCCGGCCTTTCTTAGTCACCACTTCGATCTTCCTTATTCCCTGGCTGGATGGTCCTATATCTCTTTGGGTCATGGGGGACCTGCTGCCACTCTGGCCTGGGCCCACAGCAGGGGCATTTCCTTTACGGCAGCCCTTGCAAAATGCATTGTTTTGAATCACAAACTATGAACCCAAACGAAACACTGGAAACTGCCTCGTCATGCTTTCATTCTGGGAGACGCCTGCCATTGTCAGGATGATTTCGTAAGGCCACTTCCTCCATCTGCAGGCACTACCCTCTTCACTATTACACGTGTGGATACTTTTAGTGGCCAACTGCTTGCTCCACCCACCAGGAACACCTCTGCGGAGCAGGTAATCTCTTTTTTTCTACGTATATCTTGCCCCCATTTGGCCCTCCTGACATCACTGACTCAGATCAAGGACCTCATTTTACTGCCCACATAACCCAACAGTGGGCTCTCCAACAGGGCGTCCAACGGAACCTTCATCTCCCATACCAGCTACAGGCTCTGGCATTACTGACCGCCACAATGGCCTTGTCAAATCCTGGCTCCTTAAGTTTCCAGGAGGTAAATGGATGCCTAGATGGACTTCCTTGCTGCCAGGGGCACTTGCAACTTTAAACTCTAAGCCATATGGCCATCATTCTCCTCACACCAACTGGGCTCCCCCAGCCATGCTGCAGATGACTGTTACCATGGGGGAATCTTATGCCTTCATCTTACTATGTACATTGTATGTATTATGGGAAATATTATGTAGATTTTCACGACAATTTTAAGTCCCCTTACATATCCAAAATGTTGATCTCATTGTCTTCCAATATTCATTGGTAGCCCAACTGGGGGCAAGTGGTTAGCTATGAGCCCCTGGTCACATATAGTCCTGTCCCATTAGAAGAACACAGAGCCACTAGGCTGCTGCTGGACCACTCTTCCCTACATGATATGCAAACACCAGCTGAAATTCCAGTGTAGAGTGGCTTTAGTGGATGACTCATTTCTCCTAACCATACCACCCCCAGGAAGTGGAAATAATTGTACCCGGACCCACTGAAGGAACCGTGTGGATCTCTAAAAGGGAAAAGAGGCCCTCAGGTTGGTTGACACCAGCAACACTAGAAGATGACAGCATGGCAAGATGGTCACAACACTTGGCCCTACCCTACTTTGGAGGAGGCCACCAAGGAGCTCTTGGTCCATAGCAGCCCCATAATACATCTTCACATGGGACAGTCAGTGGGCAGAGGGAAAACTATAAAATGTAGATGCTCACTGCTGCTGGCCTTACTCTGTGTCTTTTGTGCCATCTAGGTCATGGGGCTTCTCCTCAACTCCAAAAGGCAATGCTGGAAAGTTGCTGGAACTGCACAGCACCCACCTATAAATGCAACCCAGGATGGGGGATGGTGCATGTTGGAAGTCAGCCCTAGAGGGGCTGCATCCAAAATGCCACCAGGGGTGGATACTAGCTGGGTGATTCAAACACTCTAAAATGGGACCAATGGCACAAATGCTTCAGTGTCACCAATCACCAACATCCTGATATTTGGAAACTGGCCATTATACTGTCCTAATTTCAACCCTAATTGTCTGACAAATTTATGCAGTTCAACCAGTATATACCATCTCTGGTAATACAAGCTGAAACATTAAATTGTTAGGAGCTCATAACAAAAATTTCTTTAAACCAAGTCTACCCATGTGCCTCCACCTTTACTATTTATGGATGGAGACCTCCTATGCCTCAGAGGAGAACATTCCCCAATCATTTGTGAGGTGCACCCCAAGGACCCCTACAATTTACTGTGAATTTTTGATACCAGTAGATGCTTCCGATGGTGCAAACCTTAATCAGGGCCTAATCTATATGACCCTGTTAGGTCCCTTGGCCCCTCAAGTCCCGTCCTGGGTGGCTACTTAGAGAGCTTTCCGCCTCTGGGATGGCTCCCTTTACCTGCAACAATTCTGGAGATGACAGTGCCCCCAGACCGTGAAGTCAAGTGACACAACTTCATCACAAATGCTGCCTCCACAGCCTTCCACTATAGCAGAGATGATGCCAAGGAAGACATGGTGGCCGATGATGGCAAGCACATCCTGGGATTTGGTTGCTGAACTGAATGCTTGTTTATCTAAATTCCTTGCTAAGACCCCCTTGAGTGCCATTTTCAGAATTAACTATATGTTTACCTCAAGGCCCTCCTGCTCACTACAATGCTTGCTGCCCAAGGGTGAGGTGGTACTCTACCTGCCAGGCTGTCTTCCTCTACACCATCAAGCTTTGGAAGGCCAAGGTGCGCGTCGAGTCTCACAGCCTTACAGGGGCCCCTTCAAACACTTCACTCAGTTGCTTGCCTTCACAACAACCTATACATAGGTCCACTTTATGAGTCCAACTGAGAGTTAGTGAAATTAATTTCTGAACCCCTCCCTGGCTTTGGATGCTACCACCACCACAGCATCTCCCCATGCCCTCCAGGACCACAGCCACAGGGACATCTCACACCACCTGAAAGAACCCTGCCCCATGGTCACCACTCAAGGCTCCACAGTCCTCCCATTCAAGCCCTCCAAGACTCTAAATATTTTTGTGTGTGTGTGTGTGTGAGGAAGATCAGCCCTGAGCTAACATCCATGCTAATCCTCTTCTTTTTTGTTGCTGAGGAAGACCGGCTCTGAGCTAACATCCATTGCCAATCATCCTCCTTTTTTTCCCCAAGCCCCAGTAGATAGTTGTATGTCATAGCTGCACATCCTTCTAGTTGCTCTATGTGGGACACGGCCTCAGCATGGCCGGAGAAGTGGTGCGTCAGTGTGCGCCTGGGAACTGAACCCGGGCTGCCAGCAGCGGAGCGCGTACACTTAACCGCTAAGCCACGGGGCTGGCGGGAGATTCTTAATATTTTTATACAATGGGCAGAAAATGGAGCTCATATTTGAGATCGCCATAACTGCAGGGTATATTACCAGGCTCAGCAAAGGATTTTTCCTGTGTTAGTGGCCCACTCTGCTGATTTATTGACCCTGATCTATTTGCTCAGAAGGCACCCCACGATCCCTGTGGGTTTCTCGGCTGCTCTCTGTGGTTCTCAACTGCAGCGAGGCAGGTCACTGTGCAATACAGTATGTGGCACCTGGCAGGAGCCCCAACAGGCCCTTCACAGCCCCCCGTATCTGCCCAGGACCAAGACAACATGGATGAATATGACCTACACCTCACCATAAGGAGCACCATCCCCATGGTCTTGGGAATCGAGGCCCAGCCATCTGGGGGAACCGCCATCTACTTCATCTTCCCCAGTCAAGCAGTTGGTGTCCACTGTGGGTCCAGTGCCCTGGGGCCGTCACACATACGTGGATCTCCACGTGTGCACTTCTCCCTCCCTCCACCTCCACACATTTGCCTCTTTGCTAGCGCCTGGGGAGTCCTGTCTGTTCATGCCAGTTGACTTTTGTCTCCCTGGAACTGCCCTGACAAATCACTGAGCAGGACCAGCAATCCATTTTTTCTGTCCCCTCACATCAAAAGCCTGTGGTGTTCACCATCGTTATGTTGGGAGCAGGTCTGCTACTATCCCTCACCTGCACGGGGCTGGGTGCAGCCCCACTGGGCTCACAGCACATTATTAAGGCAAACACCACCCTGTCAGCCACCTGGCTGAACCCATTGGGCTATTACACCAAAGCCAGGCCTTAATGCAACAAGATTCTTCAGTGTGGATGGTTTTGCGTAACCGTTTAGCTGTAGATTACTTGTTGACCAAGGAAGGAGGGGTATGTGCTGTAAAGGGCACCTCCTGCTCCATGTATAGTAATAATTCTGGACAAATTTGTGAAAGATGGCCCAATGGGTACAAAGATTCCATAATCTCACCCAATTTTTTCATTAAATATATATGTTAACTTTATGTGTGAATATACTGAACCATTGAATTGTACACTAACAGGGTGCATTGTATAATACAATATGTTGAGAGGCCAGAGCTGGTGTTTTAAATTCAGTGTAGGCAGGCTGGCCCCGTGGCTTAGCGGTTAAGTGCGTGCGCTCCGCTGCTGGCGGCCTGGGTTCGGATCCCAGGCACGCACCGATGCACCGCTTCTCTGGCCATGCTGAGGCCGCGTCCCACATACAGCAACTGAGAAGGATGTGCAGCTATGACATACAACGATCTACTGGGGCTTTGGGGGGAAAAAATAAATAAATAAAATTAAAATAAATAAATAAATTCAGTGTAGGCAGATTGTGATCTGCTGATTGGGAAGGTACAAGCCACCGACATGGGGTCAGTAGGTAGCTCCCTCAGCATCTGAGCTCCCACTTTGGGGAAGTGAAAACCACGGGATCTTTTGATCGAAGGCCCCACACAAGACACCCACACAAAGGAATGAATGTCACAAGATTTGTTACTTACAGATTGTTGAAATGGGGTGGGGTCACAATGAGCTGGAGCAAGGGCAGTCCTCTGTCCCGGGTCATGAGCCAGCAAGAGATAGAGAGCAGGGTAGCAAGTACCCATTACTTATCAGGTGGTTGGGGCAGAGGTCACTAACTTTTCAGGGGCTCAACTCTCAGTGGTTATTTTAAAAGGTGCCCCAGGGAAAGCAAACTGGAGACTTATGGATGGAAGTCTAAGCTCAAGTCTTTATATAGATGTCCAGACTTTGAGTGTGAGCGTGGTGTCATCCTGTAAAACTCCTAGACAGTAACTCAAAATAGTTGTTTTTCTCTTCAAAATTGACTTCGTGATGCCTAAGCATTAGTCTTGAGGGAAAATCACGGGCCCTGTCTGGACCATGGAGATATTAAAAGCCACTGGCAGAATTTTGATCCATTCAACTGTAGAAGGAAGGACGCTTGGGTTACTTCCACCTTTTGGCTATTGTGGATAATGCTAATGTGAACACGAGTGGACATGTATGTGTCTGAGTCTCTGCTTTCAATTCTTTTTGGTACTTCCCCAGAAATAGAATTGCTAGATCAGATGGTAACTCAGTTTGTAATCTACTGAGGAACTGCCATATTGTTTTTCATGCCATGAACATGATATTATAGTCTCACCAAAAGCGCACAAGTGTTCCAAAGGGTATCTTCACTTTCTTAATGGTGTCCTTTGAAGCACAAAAGTCATTAAATTCCCCTTTTTCCCCGTTTTTGCTCTTAGTATTATATCTAACAATTCTTTGCCAAATTCAAGGTCAGGAAGTTTTTCCTCTGTTTTATCTAAGAGTGTTATGGTTTTACTCTTACATGTAGGTCTTTGATTCTTCTTGGTAAATTAGTGTGTGTGGTGTGATCTAAGTGTGCAACCTCTTTCTTTTCATATGGCTATCCACTTGGCCCAGCAGCAATTTATGAAAAGAATATTCTTTTCCCGTTCTTGGCACCTTTTAAAAAAATCAGTTGACCATCGATGTGTGCATTTATTTCTCAAATCTCAATCTATTCCACAGATCTGTATCTCTAACCTTGTGTCAGTACCACAGCATCTTGGTGACCGTTGCTTCGTACAAAGTTTTGAAATCAGGCAATGTATGTCCAACCAATTTGTTTTTCTTTAGCAAGAATTGTTTGGCTATTCTGGTTCCCTGCAATACCATATAAACGTAAGAATCAACTTCCCAATTTCGATAAAGAAATTAACTGGGATTGGGGGATCAGTATGGCCTTGACTCTCGGATCATTTTGGGGAGATGTGACATTTCAACAGTAAGTATTCTGATCCATCAAATTGGGATATTTTCCAATTTATTTATACCTTTATTAATTTCTTTTGATAATATGTGTAGATTTCATAGTATTTGTGTTTTTCTTTATTAAATCTATTCCTAAGTATCTTACTCCTTTTGATGCTATTGTCAATGTATTTATTTTCTTAATTTCATTATCAGATTGTTTATTGCAAGTATATAGAAATACAATCCATTTTTTTGTGTGTGTGTGAGGAAGATGTCTCTGAGCTAACATCCATGCCAATCCTCCTCTTTTTGCTGAGGAAGGCTGGCCCTGAGCTAACATCCGAGCCCGTCTTCCTCCACTGTATGTGGGACGCCGCTACAGCACGGCCTGCCAAGTGATGCATCGGTGTGCACCCGGGATCCAAACCAAGGCCGCCAGCAGCGGAGCGTGCGCACTTAACCGCTCCACCACGGGCAGACCTCACAATCCGTCTTTATATTTTGATCCTGTATCCTATGAGATCACACAATTCAGTTATCAGTTCTAATAGTGTTTTGATGGACCTCTTAAAGTTTCTATATGCAAGTATATGGGCTGAAAAATTTCCCCTTCTCTTCCAGGTTTTTTGGCTGGTCTGATAATTAAAGTGATGAAAGACAGATTAACAGAAGAAAAATTTAATTACCTATGTATGGGAGCCTCATAACAAGATGAGACTCAAAGAAGTAACCAGAATAGGAAGATTTTGTGCCTTTTATTTTTATTTTTTTTTAATTTTGTTTATTTATTTTTCCCCCAAAGCCCCAGTAGATAGTTGTATGTCATAGTTGCTCGTCCTGCTAGTTGCTGTATGTGGGACATGGCCTCTGCGTGGACAGAGAAGCGGTGCGTCGGTGCGCGCCCGGGATCCGAACCCGGGTCGCCAGGAGCGGAGTGCACGCACCTAACCGCTAAGCCACGGGGCCAGCCACGTGCCTTTTACACAAAAAATAAATTTGGGAAGATGGAGAATGCAGAGGGGTTTGGGCTAGGGTTAGTAAATGGTGAAGAAATAACAAGGTTTGTTTCTATAGCCTTCTCAGCCTTAAATTCCCTGTCTCTGGTGATAAGGTTGCCTTCTGCCCTCCCGGTTCAAGGAGGGTACCGTCCACGTGGGAAATTCATCTCCTGCTTTCAGGGGGACAAAGGAGGGCCACAGTGTCTTTCTTGCCATGCCTTTTTCTCAAGCACCATTAATCTAAAATAATATGTCAATGTGCCCTATTTTGAGGTGACATATTCTAAACCCTTACACAAGATACCTCATCTGGAAGTAGAGGGAGTTTTATATCTTCCTAAATGATCTTTGTGCATTTTATTTCTTTTTCTTGCATAATGGCTCTAGCTAAAATCTCCAGTATATTACAGAATAAAAGTGGCAAGAGCAGACATCCTTCTTTGGTTCATGTCTTCAGGGGAAAGCATCCAGTTTTTTACAATCTATTGTATAATCTTAGCTGTGGGTTTTCCGCAGATACTGATTATGAGGTAAGGAAGTTCCCTTCTATTCCTGGTAATTGGAGTGTTTTAATCATGAAAAGTTACTGATTTTGTCAATTATTTTCCTTGATCTATTGAAATGATCTGCCACTTTTGATTTTTAGTCTACTGATATCCTTTATTACATTAATAGATTTTGAGATGTTAATCCAACTTTTCATCCTTGTTATAAACCCACTTGGTCATGGTGTATAATTCTTTTTATATGTTGCTAGATTGGGCTTGCAAGTGTTTCTTGAGTTTTTTTGCACCCATATTCACAAAAGAAATAGGCGTGTGGCTTTTTTGGCGATATACTTGGTTTTCTCAGAGAAATACTGGCTTTATAAAATGAGTATGAAGTGTTGTCTCCATTCTATTATTTAGAAGAATATGTAAAAGAATCCATAATAAACCTTCTTTGAGGGTTTTGGAGAATTCTGAGTTGCAGTCATCTGGGTCTAATCTTACTTAGAGGGTTTTTCGTTTACTGATTTAACTACTTATTACAGTTCTATTCAGCTTTTCTATTGTTTCTTGAGTTATTTTCAGTACTTTGTGTCTTTCAAGGAATTTATCCATTTCGTTTGAGTTACATAGTTTCTTGCCATACTATGTATATGAAATTCTTTTAAAACTTTTTTAATTTCTGTAATGTCAATAGTAATATCTCTCTTTTCTCTTGACTGTATTAATTTGAATCTTCCTTCTTTTTCTCTAGATCAATCTCGGTGAAGATTTGTCAATTTTCTTAAACTTTCCATGGAACCCACTTTTGGTTTCATTGATTTTCTCTGTGGTTTTTCTATTCCTCATTTCATTAATTTCTGCTCTGATTTTCTTATCTCCTTTTCTCCTTGTGATAAGTTTGTTACCTCATCTTTTGAACTCTGTTTAGGTGAACGGTTAGGTTACTGATTTGAGATCTCTTTTCTTTGCTAGTATAGGCACTGATGGCTATAGTATACTATACTAATATAGAAAACTAAAAATCATTTTCTATTTTGTGTTCGAGATACAGCCCATAAACTTTGAGCCTTTCAGCATGATATTATGTCCTTTGATATCTCTAGTTATATTTTTTGTTTTGAAGTCTATTTGGCCAGGTATTTGTATTATCTCTCCAGCTATCTTGTGGGGGCTGTTTACAGATGTATCTTTCCCAAACTTTTATATTCAATCAATTTTTTTTTTATGAGGAAGATTAGCCCTGAGCTAACATCCAGGGCCACTCTTCCTCCTTTTGCTGAGGAAGACTGGCCCTGGGCTACATCCGTGCCCATCTTCCTCTACTTTATATGGGACACCGCCACAGCATGATTTGACAAGCTGTGCATCGGTTTGCACCCGGGATCTGAACCTGCGAACCCCAGGCCACCGACGTGGAGCATGCACACTTAACCGCTACGCCACCGGGTCGGCCCCTATATTCAATCTATTTATATCTTTGAATCTAAAGTGTGTTTCCCACATGTAGCATATATTTTGATCATCATTTTATTTATTTTTTTAATCTGAGGTGACAGTCTCTTTCTCCTGTTTGGATAATGTAACCCATTCACATTTAGTACTATTGACACAATTACAGTTACATCTGCCATTTTACTTTTTGATTTCTACATTCTTAAGTTGTTGTTAGCTTCTCTACTCCTCCTTTATAGCTTTCTATTGCATTAAGTGAATATTTCCTAATGTAGTATTTTAAATCTTAAATGTTTTTCACTATATTTTTGAAGTTTTTTGGGAGGGTTGCACTACTGCTTAACATATATGTCTTAATTTATAGGAATGAGCTTCAGATTTATACAACCTTGATTCCAGTTGTACTTGGCAACGTTACTCATATATTGCTGTATTCCCTTTTGCCATTTTTGTCATATGGTTATGCAGATTATATCTATTAATGATATAACCCAATAATTTATTGTTGTACTTATTTCTTTACCATCTGTAGTCATTTTATTAGCTAAATGCAGCTTTGTTCCCACCATGTCTTTTATGCATAGGTAAAAATATTAAACATATGTTACATTTCTACATATTATAGTCCCAACAGCACTTTACATACATAATATTTTATACAATTCCTTTGATATAAATTAAGAGAAGAAAGGAGAAAATAGGTACTGATTCTGTCCTTCATACTTAAATAATTACTTACACTGATGTTTTAGTGTCTCTGTATTGATATGAATTTACCACCTGGAGTCACTTGCTTTCACCCTGAAGAACTCCTTCAATCATCCTTGCATGGCCGTGGCTATCAACATATTCTCTCAATTTTGTTTATCTTGGAAAATCTTTATTTCACTTTCATTTTTTACAAGGTAGTTTTGGTGAATATAGGATTGTTGGTTGAGTTTTTTTCTTTATGCACTTTGAAAATGTTATTCTTCTGCCTTCTGACCTCTGTTTTTTATACTGAGATGTCAGCTGTGAATTTTACTGGGATTGCCTGATAGCATTTTTTCAACTGCTGTGTTTTCCCTGTATCTGGTTCCTACTTTCCTGTGTCTCTGTATTTCCTTTAATTTTGTTGCAAATCAGACATTGAAAGAAATGTAATATAGTAACTCCAGGTACTGTTCTCTCTCCTTTTTTTTTTTTTTTTTTTTTTTTTACTGTAATGGCTTATTTATTTGTTTAGTGACCAGCTGGATTTAAGTCTGTGTCCTCCACAACTAGTGAAACTTCTGACATAGCTCCTACAATCAGACACACCTTTGGGAAAGCCTACTTTTCTAGGACAGTGATAATGGGAGAGCTCTCTTTCTCTTTCATGAACCACAACCAGTGGTTAAATTCCAATAATTGCTGGCTGGTTGGTCCATAGTTTTCACCAATGACCTTGGGCATAACCTGTTCTACCAAACAAGTCAATAAAATTCTGGTTTCTCTATTGAAATACTTTCTGAAGTCACTGGGTGATATTTGTTCTGAGCCTTGTAAGCCTCCTCTCAACAGTCTAATTCACTGGTTTTTGTTTAGAAAAATAGTCAGCCTACATTCTCAACTGTATCTTCAATAATTGTATGAGTCTACTGCTAACTGCCTTTCACTACTTTCTTGAGAGTGTCCTTTGACTTGAACTTCTCATAATCTTGGGCCAACCAAGTTAATTTTTTGGAAGGTGATTAAGAGCTTTGTGTTCTATGGCTCACGTCACTGCCATGTTCAGACAAAATCTCTATTCCATAACCCAGGAGCTGTTTTGAGGACAATGGGAAGCCTCTCTCTGAATGACAATCCCATTTTAGGAGCTGAGGGCTCAGTGCAATAGAGACAGCAGGCAGAGGTCCTCTCAGTTGTGTCTCCTGGCCCCTCACAAGTGACTTATGTTACATTCACCTCATGAGATGGAACAAAGGTGATGAGGCCCAAGTACTGTCAGCACACCACTCCAAGGCATCACCTCAGTTCCATGTGTAGGGACTGAAACAATGGCGTCCCCACTTTTCAAGCACACTCTCCCAGCACTTACTTACCCTCAGCAACAGGTAGCTGGGCACAAGATTTGAAATGTTGATGTCCTGTCCCTCTCAGTAAGAGCCCTGTTAGTGGGAGCTGAGTTGACAGGGTGCCATGTGTTCTAGACTGCAGGAGTCTGGAGTGGGGTCTTCACCAGTGTGAACTGGGAGGAGCTAGGGAGGCAGTGCCCTTGGTTCCAATACCACAGATTCTCATGTTTCTTACAAAACTTCATAGATTTTCTTGAGTAAATGTTCATTATTTCATGTTTGCTTTTAGGACCATTTCCAGTGGCTTTAAATGTTTATGAAAATAATATTCACCAGTTTTATTGGGGAGTAGGTCAGCAGAGCTTCTCTCACTCTCACACCACCCTGATACATTTAGTATGAAGCCCATTCCACTTGATACTCACCAGTTTGAAGTAGGAAGGAAGAAGATCTAATATCACTTGTCATCTTATGTGGGAACAAACAGGAAATTTATTTTTTATTGTTTTCAAAAAGGTATTGAACATTTCATAAAAGTTGTTTACAGAATTACACACAAATGGCTTCCCATTTAAAATGAATCATGCGTTCAATCTATAAAATATTACAAATAAATTATGGTGTTAGCTAGGGTTCACCAGAAAAACAGAACCAACATGATGTGTGTAAGTGTGTGTGTGTATACATATATATCATTTATTCATTTCTTTTTTTGTTTTAAGAAAGTGACTTGGGGGCCGGCCTGGTGGCACAAGCGGTTAAGTGTGCGCTCTCTGCTGCGGCAGCCCGGGAATCGCTGGTTCGGATCCCGGGCGCGCACCGACGCACTGCTTGGCAAGCCATGCTATGGCGGCGTCCCGTACAAAGTGGAGGAAGATGGGCAGGAATGTTAGCCCAGGGCGAGTCTTCCTCAGCAAAAAAAAAAAAAAAAAAAAAAAAAGAGGAGGATTGGCAGACGTTAGCACAGGGCTGACCTCCTCACAAAAAAAAAAAAAAAAAAAGAAAGTGACTTGTGGGAATATAAAGACTTAGTTAAGTCAAAAATCTCTAGTCTAGATGAGCAAGCCAGGAAACCAAAGGAAGAATTGTAGTTCACGTACACATGCAGCTGATAGGCAGAGTTCATTCTTGTTCAGGGAAGGTCAGTCTGTGTCCTATTAAGAATTGAATTAGAGGGGCCGGCCCCGTGGCTTAGCGGTTAAATGCACGCGTTCCGCTACTGGCGGCCCGGGTTCGTATCCCGGGAGTGCACCGAGGCACCTCTTCTCCGGCCATGCTGAGGCCGCGTCCCACATGCAGCAACTAGAAGGATGTGCAACCACGACATACAACTATCTACTGGGGCTTTGGTGGGGGGTGGGGAGAGAAGGAGGATTGGCAATAGATGTTAGCTCAGAGCCGGTCTTCCTCAGCAAAAAGAGAGGAGGATTAGCATGGATGTTAGCTGAGGGCTGATCTTCCTCACAAAAAAAAAAAAATGAATTGAAGTAGAATTGATTGGATGAGAGACATCCACCTTGAAGTGAGTGCTGATTTACTCAAATGCCACCCATTGAAATGGTAATCTCTTGAAAAAGAACCCTGCACAGAAACATCCAGTAGAATGTTTGAACTAATATCTGGGCACTATGGTCGAGGCAAGTTGACACAAAGATATTGGCTTGTAGTTTTCTTTTCCTCTAGTGTCTTTGTCTCACTTTGATATCAGGGAGTTGCTGGCCTCATAAAATGAGTTTGGAAGAGTTTCTTCTCCTTCGTTTTTGTCAGAGTTTAGCAAGGATTGATACTAATTCTTTGACTACGTTGTTATTTGGTAATGTGATATGATCAGGCTTCCTAATGTTTAATTCTTTCCTGGTAGGTTGCATGTATCTAGGAATCGGTCCATTTCTTCTAAGTGATCCAATTTTTGCATATAAATGTTCATAATAGTCCTTTTTTTTTTTTTTTTGAGAAAGATTAGCCCTGAGCTAACATCTGTAGCCAATCCTCTTTATTGCTGAGGAAGATTGGCCCTGGGCTAGCATCCAGGCCCATCTTCCTCTACTTTATATGGGATGTCCCCACCGCATGGCTTGATAAGCAGTGCATAGGTCCACGCCTGGGATCCAAACCGGTGAACACTGGGCCGCTGAAGCGTAGCTCGTAAACTTAACTGCTCCGCAACCAGGCCGGCCCCATAATAGTCGTTTTATATCCTTTTTATTTTTAGGCATCCATTGTAGTATATCCTCATTCATTTCTGATTTTATGTACTTGAGTGTTCTCTCCTCATTGTTAGTCTACCTAAGAGTTTGCTGATTTTGTTTATTTTTAAAAGAATAGAAAATATTATTTTTCCGTTCTCTATTTTTACTTTAATATTTATTATTTCCTGATTTTAACTAACCCTGAGTTTATTTTGTTTTTCCTTTTCTAGTTCCTTGAAGTGTAAATTTAGGTGGTTAATTTGATATCTTTTTTCTTAATATAGGTGTTTTTCACTACAAACTTCCCTTTTACTACTCCTTATGCTGCATCTCACAAGTTTTCTCAAGTTGTCATTTCATATTTGTTTGTCTCAAGACATTTTTTAAAAATTTTTTGTTTATTGCAGTAACCTTGGCTTATAACATTGTATAAATTTCAGGTGTACATCATTATACTTCTATTTCTGCATAGATTACATCATGTTCACCACGCAAATACTAATTACAACACATCACCACACACATGTGCCGAATTATCCCTTTCACCCTCCTCCCTCCCCTCCTCCCCTCTGGTAACCACCAATCCAATCTCTGTGTCTATGAGTTTGTTTGTTGTTGTTTTTAACGTCTACTTAATGAAGGAAATCATACGGTATTTGACCTTCTCCCTCTACTTATTTCACTTTGCATAATACCCTCAATGTCCATCCATGTTGTCACAAATGGTGGATTTCATCGTTTCTTATGGCTGAGTAGTATTCCATTGTGTATATATACCACATCTTCTTTATCCATTCGTCCCTTGATGGGCACTTAGATTGCTTCCAAGTCTTGGCTATTGTGAATAACGCTGCAATGAACACAGGGGTGCACGTATCTTTACACATTGGTGTTTTAAAGTTCTTTGGATAAATACCCAACAGTGGATTAGCTGGATCGTATGGTAGTTCTATCCTTGATTTTTTGAGGAATCTCCATACTGTTTTCCATAGTGGCTGCACCAGTTTACACTCCCACCAGCAGTGTATGAGAGTTCCCTTCTCTCCACATCCTCTCCAACACATGTTGTTTCCTGTCTTCTTAATTATAGCCATTCTGATGGGTGTGAGGTGATATCTCATTGTAGTTTTGATTTGCATTTCCCTGATAGTTAATTATTTTGAAGATCTTTTCACGTGTCTGTTGCTCATCTGTATATCTTCTTTGGAGAAATGTCTGTTCAGGTCTTTTGCCCATTTTTTAATTGGGTTGTTAGTTTTTTTGTTGTTGAGATGCATGAGTTCTTTATATATTTTGGAGATTAACCCCTTATCAGATATATGGTTTGCAAATATCTTCTCCAATTGTTAGGTTGTCTTTTCCTTTTGTTAATGGTTTCCTTTGCTGTGCAGAAGCTTTTTAGTTTGGTGTAGTCCTATTTGTTCATTTTTTCTATTGTTTCTCTTGCCCGGTCAGACATGGTGCTTGAAAATATGTTGCTAAGACTGATGTCGAAGAGCGTACTGCCTATGTTTTCTTCTAGAAGTTTCATAGTTTCAGGTCTTACATTCAAGTCTTTAATCCATTTGGAGTTAATTTTTGTGTGTGGTGTAAGGTAAGGGTCTACTTTCATTTTTTTGCATGTGGCTATCCAGTTTTCCCAACACCATTTGTTGAAGAGACTTTCTTTTCTCCATTGTATGTTCTTGGCTCCTTTGTCGAAGATTATCTGTCCATAGATGTGTGGGTTTATTTCTGGGCTTTCGATTCTATTCCATTGATCTGTGTGTCTGTTTTTGTGCCAGTACCATGCTGTTTTCATTACTATAGCTTTGTAGTATCTTTTGAAATCAGGGAGTGTGATACCTCCGGCTTTGTTCTTTTTTCTCAGGATTCCTTTAGCTATTCGGGGTCTTTTGTTGTTCCATCTAAATTTTAGGATTCTTTGTTCTATTTCTGTGCAAAATGTTGTTGGAACTTTGATAGGGATTGCATTGATTCTATAGATTGCTTTAGGAAGTATGGACATCTTAACTATGTTAATTCTTCCAATATATCTTTCCATTTCTTTGTGTCTTCAATTTCTTTCAGCAATGTTTTATAGTTTTCGGTGTACAGATTTTTCACCTCTTTGGTTAAGTTTATTCCTAGGTATTTTATTCTTTTTGTTGCAATTGTAAATGGGATTGTATTCTTAATTTCTCTTTCTGCTACTTCGTTGTTAGTGTGCATTTCTATAAATGCAACTGATTTTTGTATGTTGATTTTGTGTCCTGCAACTTTGCCATATTCGTTTGCTACTTCTAAAAGTTTTCTGGTGGGTTCTTTAGGGTTTTCTATATATAAAATCATGTCATCTGCAAATAGTGACAGTTTCCCTTCTTCCTTTCCAATTTGGATCCCTGTTATTTCTTTTTCTTGCCTGATTACTCTGGCTTGGATTTCCACTACTATGTTTAATAGGAATGGTGAGAGTGGGCATCCTTGTCTGGTTCCTGTTCTTAGAGGGCTAGGTTTCAGTTTTTCACCATTGAGGATGATATTAGCCGTGGGTTTGTCATATATGGCCTTTAGTATCTGGAGATACTTTCCTTCTATACCCATTTTATTCAGAGTTTTTATCATAAATGGATGCTGTATCTTGTCAAATGCTTTCTCTGCATCTATTGAGATGATCATGTGATTTTTATTCTTCATTTTATTAATGTGGTGTATGACGTTGATTGATTTGCGAATGTTGAACCATCCCTGCATACCAGGGATAAATCCCACTTGATCATGCTGTCTAATCTTTTTAACGTATTGTTGTATGCGATTTGCTAGTATTTTGTTGAGGATTTTTGCATCGACATTCATCAGTGATATCGGCCTGTAATTTTGTTTTTTTTTTGTGTTGTCCTTGTCTGGATTTGGTATCAGGGTAATGCCGCCTTCGTAGAATGAATGAGGGAGTCTCCTCAATTTTTTGGAAGAGTTTGAGAAGGCTAGGTATTAAGTCTTCTTTGAATGTTTGGTAGAATTCACCAGGGAAGCTGTCTGGTCCTGGACTTTTATTTGGGGGGAGGTTTTTGATTACTGTTTTGAGCTCCTTACTGGTGATTGGGCTATTCAAATTCTCTACTGCTTCTTAATCTGGTTTTGGAAGGTTGTATGATTCTAAGAATTTATCCATTTCTTCCAGATTGTCAAATTGGTTGGCATGTAGCTTTTCATAGTATTCTCTTATAATCTTCTGTATTTCTGAGGTGTCTGTTGTAATTTCTCCTCTTTCATTTCTGATTTTACTTATTTGTGCCTTCTCTCTTTTTTTCTTGGTGAGTCTAGCTAAATGTTTGTCAATTTTGTTTATCTTCCCAAAGAACCAGCTCTTAGTTTTATTAATCTTTTCTATTTTTTTTTTTAGTCTCTATTTCATTTATTTCTGCTCTGATTTTTATTATTTCCCTTCTTCTACTGATTTGGGGCTTTGTTTGTTCTTCTTTTTCCAATTCCTTTAGGTGCATTGTTAGATTGTTTATTTGAGATTTTTCTTGTTTGTTGAGATAGGCCCGTATCGCTATAAACTTCCCTCTTAGAACTGCTTTTGCTGTATCCCATAAATTCTGGCATGTCGTATTTTCATTTTCATTTGTCTCCAGGTATTTTTTGATTTCATCCTTGATTTCTTCATTGACCCAGTCGTTGTTCAGTAGCATTTTGTTTAATCTCCACGTATTTGTGGCGTTTCTGATTTTCTTCCTATAATTGATTTCCAGTTTCATACCATTGTGGTCAGAAAAGATGCTTGGTATTATTTCAGTCTTCTTAAATTTATGGAGACTTGTTTTGTAGCCTAATATGTGATCAATCCTGGAGAATGTTCCATGTGCATTTGAAAACAACACGTATTCTTCGGTTTTTGAATGGAATGCTCTGTATATATCTACTAGGTCCATCTGTTCAAGTGTGTCATTTAAGGCCAGTGTTTCCTTATTGATCTTCTGTTTGGATGATCTATCCGTTGGTGTAAGTGGAGTGTTAAAGTCCCCTACTATTATTGTGTTACTGTCTATTTCTCTTTTTATGTCTGTTAATAATTGCTTTATATATTTAGGTGCACCTACATTGGGTATGTAGATATTTACAAGTGTTATAGCCTCTTGTTGGATTGTTCCCTTGGTCATTATGTAATGCCCTTCTTTGTCTCTTTTTACAGTTTTTGTTTTAAAGTCTATTTTGTCTGATATGAGTATTGCTACCCCAGCTTTCTTTTCATTGCCATTTGCGTGGATTACCTTTTTCCATCCCTTCACTTTCAGTTTGTGAGTGTCTTTAGGTCTGAAGTGTGTCTCTTGTATGCAGCATATATATGGGTCTTGTTGTTTTAACCAATCAGCCACCCTATGCCTTTTTTTTTTTTTTAAAGATTTTATTTATTTATTTTTCCCCCAAAGCCCCAGTAGATAGTTATATGTCGTACTTGCACATCCTTCCAGTTGCTGTATGTGGGACGTGGCCTCAGCATGGCCGGAGAAGCGGTGTGTCGGTGCGCGCGCGGGGTTCCGAACCCGGGCCGCCAGCAGCGGAGCGCACGCACTCAACCGCTAAGCCACGGGGCCGGCGCCACCCTATGCCTTTTAATTGGAGCATTTAGTCCATTAGCGTTTAAAGTAGCTATTGATAAGTATGTACTTACTGCCATTTTTTTTCTCAGTGTTTTAGTAGTCCTTCTCTGTTCCTTTCTCCTTTTATACAGAATTGATGGTCTCTTTAGTTTGACCTCTGTCTGAAAGCTCTACTCTTTAACTCCCCTCCTCCCTCATTTTATGTTTTTGATATCATATCTAACCTCTTTTTTGTTCATTTGTATCCATTACGTTCTTATCATGGAAATAGATAATTTTTCCAATTTGTGGTCTTCTCTTTTCCCCTTAAATCTGTCCCTTTAACATTTCTTGTAGCACTGGTTTCTTGGTGAAAATCTCCTTTAATTTTTGCTTGTCTGGGAAATTTTTGATCTCACCTTCCATTTTGAATGATAACCTTGCTGGGTAGAGTATTCTTGGCTGTAAGTTTTTTCCTTTTAGCACTTTAAATATATCGTGCCACTCTCTTCTAGCCTGTAAGGTTTCTGCTGAGAAGTCAGCTGATAGCCTTATGGGGTTTCCTTTGTATGTAACTTGTCTTTCTCTTGCGCCTTTTAGGATTCTCTCTTTATCTTTAATTCTGGACATTTTGATTATGATGTGTCTTGGTGTGGGCCTCTTTGGGTTTATCTTGTTTGGGGCTCTCTGTGCTTCCTGTACCTGGATGTCTGTTTCTTTCCTTAGGTTAGGGAAGTTTTCATCTATTATTTCTTGAAATAGATTCTCTGCCCCTTTGTCTCGCTCTTCTCCTTCTGGGACACCTATAACACGGATGTTAGTGCGCTTGATGTTGTCCCAGAGGTCCCTTAGACTGTCCTCACTCTTTTTAATTCTTTTCTCTTTTACCTGTTCAGCTTGGGTAATTTCTTCTAGTCTTTCGTCCAGCTCACAGATCCGTTCTTCTTTATCCTCTACTCTGCTTTTGAGTCCCTCTAGTGAATTTTTCATTTCCAGTATTGTATTCTTCATTTCTGATTGGTTCTTTTTTATATCTTCCATTTCTTTGTTGACATTCTCACTGAGTTCATCTATTCTTCTCCCCCAATCAGTGAGCATCCTTAACACTCTTAGTTTGAACTCTCTGTCGGGTAGGTTGCTCATTTATGTTTCACTTAGTTCCTTTTCTAGGGTTTTGTCCTGTCCCCTTACTTGGAATGTATTCCTTTGCCTCCTCATTTTGCCTCTTTCCCTGTGCTTGTGTCTATGTATTAGGCAGGTCAGCTACGTCTCCTGCTCTTGGATAGGTGACCTTATATAAGTGATGCCGTAGGAGGCCTGCAGTGTGCTTCCCTCAGTTCTCAATGTTCCAGGGGGGACCCCTATGTGGGCTATGTGTGTCCTTCTGTTGTGGCCTGTTTGCTCTCCCTGTAGGTGCCAGGGAGGCCGAGTTATGCTCTTGGTCAGCTGTTGTACTGCTCAGCTGTTCGTAGTTGTTGTGGGCCCTTCAGTCTCTTTATCAGGTGTGGGGAGCCCCAGCACAGTTGGCTGCAAGATCTAATACCACATTTGTGTTGCAGTATTTCTTTTAAGTGAGTAGGCCCCCAGCGTGGCAGGTTGTTAGGCTCAGGGGCTTACAAGAGCTATAAGCCTCCAGCCTTTAGGTCTCTTGTCAGCTCTCTGAGGATTGCAGCTGGGTGGGGCTGGCCTCAGGCACAGGAGCACCCAATTGTTTCAGGCTTTGTAAGGTGGGGCAAACCCGCTATGTGGGTCTTTGAGAAGCACAAGTCTTCTGCAGCTGACAGGCCCAGCCACTCACAGGTCCACACGCACAGGCAACACAGTCCTGCCCCGTGTGCTCGCCCTGACCTCCTCAAATGGACCCAGTTTCTCCATGGCGGGAGCCCCACACTCTCCACCACTGCACCACACTCTCCACCCGCTCCTTGTGCACGCCCTGCCCCACAGAAATGGCCTCAGTTGCCAGGCTGCAGAGAATCCAGTCACCAATCTATGCAGGCCCACAAGTTGCCTGAGGGCTTGTTGTTGGGTGGGGCCAGTCTCTAGGGTGGGCTGCCTGCCCTGGCTGAGCTGGATGAAATCGGTGCTCTAGTGGGTGGGGCAGACCTGGGCCAGCAGGCCCAGGGAGAACTCCAATGGCGTCTGTGTCAGCACGCCCACACCAGGCCACAACAATGGCTGCCGCCAATGTCCCAGTCCCTGGAGAGGTCTCACCTCTCACCGAGGTGCACTCAGGGCCTATCAGGTGACTCTTTCTTCACCCAAGCACTGTGCACCTTTCTTTCTGGTGATTTTAGGTTGCTTTCTGAAATGGGTGAGTTTGCGCGTGGGCCCTTTACGAGCCGGTTTTAATTTCTTTGTGAACCAGCTTTTCTGGAGGTACTCCGCAATGTTTTAGTGGCAGGCAAAGTCAGATATTATGCCACTCGTCTCGATTGTGCTGGGTCCACAAAATGCCCACAGTGGGAGCGTTCCCCGGCTCAGGACCCCGCTCCTCCAGGGAGGGCTGCGTACCTGTGGGCTGCTCCCAAGCAGCCGTGAGGCTGGCGGCTTGTGAAGGCGGCATTTTTTCTCTCCAGAAGGGAGTTTCTGCCTCTTCCACCTCAATTGGGATTGTCCTTTGTTGCAGGAGTTCCTCTTATCCAGTTTTCAGTTCTCCTTCAGGGGTAATTTTTCCACAAATAGTTGTAAATTGACTGTGTCCACAGGAGGAGGTGAGTTCAGAGTCTGCCTATGCCGCCATCTTGACTTCTTCTCAAGACATTTTTTAAATTTCCTTTTTCTTACTTCAGCAACCTATGTAATAAATTCCCCTTTGATTTTGTCTTTGACGCCATGGTTTGTCCAAGAGTGTGTTAGTTAGTTTCCACATATTTGTGAATTTTCACAATACGATTTGAGATAAATACGCCTCTAGAGTGAGGTGTTATTATTTCTTGAATGGGTATCAGACTATGTTTAATGTTTGCTGCAGCTGGAGGTGTCAGGGGCTTCATAGTCTGTAGTGACCGTGTACTTATTTCCCTGGTGTGTTTGGGTTTCCCTAGACACTCATTCTTAAGTAGAGTCTGTGTCTTGCAGCTCTGTTTTAATCCACTGTTTTTATCCTGGGACCCTGCTGATATGGTGTCAGGTATTTGAAAGGGAAAATGTCCTCTTCTGT